>NW_027314809.1:0-275419 GCF_023375885.2 Dermacentor andersoni
ATCCGCGTCTACCAAAAGATGCATGTGCATGCTTAAAACGCGTTTTCGCACAAATCCGTGCGCGGGTGCTAAAAAGAGCAGCATCGGCATGCTTAGCACGTCGTTTGGTAGAAATCCACGTGCGCGTTCTGCCAAAAGCACCATTTGCATGCACATCTTGTGGTTTTGCAGAAAACTCCATCCGCGTCTACCAAAAGATACATGTGCATGCTTAAAACGCGTTTTCGCACAAATGCGTGCGCGGGTGCTAAAAAGAGCAGCTTCGGCATGCTTTGCACGTCGTTTGGTAGAATTTCACGTGCGCGTTCTGCCAAAAGCACCATTTGCATGCACATCTTGTGGTTTTGCAGAAAACTTCATCCGCGTCTACCAAAAGATGCATGTGCATGCTTAAAACGCGTTTTCGCACAAATCCGTGCGCGGGTGCTAAAAAGAGCAGCATCGGCATGCTTAGCACGTCGTTTGGTAGAAATCCACGTGCGCGTTCTGCAAAAAGCACCATTTGCATGCACATGTTGTGGTTTTGCAGAAAACTTCATCCGCGTCTACCAAAAGATGCATGTGCATGCTTAAAACGCGTTTTCGCACAAATCCGTGCGCGGGTGCTAAAAAGAGCAGCATCGGCATGGTTAGCACGTCGTTTGGTAGAAATCCACGTGCGCGTTCTGCCAAAAGCACCATTTGCATGCACAACTTGTGGCTTTGCAGAAAACTTCATCCGAGTCTACCAAAAGATGCAGGTGCATGCTTAAAACGCGTTTTCGCACAAATCCGTGCGCGGGTGCTAAAAAGAGCAGCATCGGCATGCTTAGCACGTCGTTTGGTAGAAATCCACGTGCGCGTTCTGCCAAAAGCACCATTTGCATGCACATCTTGTGGTTTTGCAGAAAACTTCATCCGCGTCTACCAAAAGATGCATGTGCATGCTTAAAACGCGTTTTCGCACAAACGCGTGCGCGGGTGCTAAAAAGAGCAGCATCGGCATGCTTAGCACGTCGTTTGGTAGAAATCCACGTGCGCGTTCTGCCAAAAGCACCATATGCATGCACATCTTGTGGTTTTGCAGAAAACTTCATTCGCGTCTACCAAAAGATGCATGTGCATGCTTAAAACGCGGTTTCGCACAAATCCGTGCGCGGGTGCTAAAAAGAGCAGCATCGGCATGCTTAGCACGTCGTTTGGTAGAAATCCACGTGCGCGTTCTGCAAAAAGCACCATTTGCATGCAAATCTTGTGGTTTTGCAGAAAACTTCATCCGCGTCTACCAAAAGATGCATGTGCATGCTTAAAACGCGTTTTCGCACAAATGCGTGCGCCGGTGCTAAAAAGAGCAGCATCGGCATGCTTAGCACGTCGTTTGGTAGAAATCCACGTGCGCGTTCTGCCAAAAGCACCATTTGCATGCACATCTTGTGGTTTTGCAGAAAACTTCATCCGCGTCTACCAAAAGATGCATGTGCATGCTTAAAACGCGTTTTCGCACAAATCCGTGCGCGGGTGCTAAAAAGAGCAGCATCGGCATGCTTAGCACGTCGTTTGGTAGAAATCCACGTGCGCGTTCTGCCAAAAGCACCATTTGCATGCACATCTTGTGGTTTTGCAGAAAACTTCATCCGCGTCTACCAAAAGATGCATGTGCATGCTTAAAACGCGTTTTCGCACAAATCCGTGCGCGGGTGCTAAAAAGAGCAGCATCGGCATGCTTAGCACGTCGTTTGGTAGAAATCCACGTGCGCGTTCTGTCAAAAGCACCATTTGCATGCACATCTTCTGGTTTTGCAGAAAACTTCATCCGCGTCTACCAAAAGATGCATGTGCATGCTTAAAACGCGTTTTCGCACAAATCCGTGCGCGGGTGCTAAAAAGAGCAGCATCGGCATGCTTAGCACGTCGTTTGGTAGAAATCCACGTGCGCGTTCTGCCAAAAGCACCATTTGCATGCACATCTTGTGGTTTTGCAGAAAACTTCATCCGCGTCTACCAAAAGATGCATGTGCATGCTTAAAACGCGTTTTCGCACAAATCCGTGCGCGGGTGCTAAAAAGAGCAGCATCGGCATGCTTAGCACGTCGTCTAATAGAAATCCACGTGCGCGTTCTGCAAAAAGCACCATTTGCATGCACATCTTGTGGTTTTGCAGAAAACTTCATCCGCGTCTACCAAAAGATGCATGTGCATGCTTAAAACGCGTTTTCGCACAAATGCATGCGCGGGTGCTAAAAAGAGCAGCATCGGCATGCTTAGCACGTCGTTTGGTAGAAATCCACGTGCGCGTTCTGCCAAAAGCACCATTTGCATGCACATCTTGTGGTTTTGCAGAAAACTTCATCCGCGTCTACCAAAAGATGCATGTGCATGCTTAAAACGCGTTTTCGCACAAATCCGTGCGCGGGTGCTAAAAAGAGCAGCATCGGCATGCTTAGCACGTCGTTTGGTAGAAATCCACGTGCGCGTTCTGCCAAAAGCACCATTTGCATGCACATCTTGTGGTTTTGCAGAAAACTTCATCCGCGTCTACCAAAAGATGCATGTGCATGCTTAAAACGCGTTTTCGCACAAATCCGTGCGCGGGTGCTAAAAAGAGCAGCATCGGCATGCTTAGCACGTCGTTTGGTAGAAATCCACGTGCGCGTTCTGCCAAAAGCACCATTTGGATGCACATCTTCTGGTTTTGCAGAAAACTTCATCCGCGTCTACCAAAAGATGCATGTGCATGCTTAAAACGCGTTTTCGCACAAATCCGTGCGCGGGTGCTAAAAAGAGCAGCATCGGCATGCTTAGCACGTCGTTTGGTAGAAATCCACGTGCGCGTTCTGCCAAAAGCACCATTTGCATGCACATCTTGTGGTTTTGCAGAAAACTTCATCCGCGTCTACCAAAAGATGCATGTGCATGCTTAAAACGCGTTTTCGCACAAATCCGTGCGCGGGTGCTAAAAAGAGCAGCATCGGCATGCTTAGCACGTCGTTTGGTAGAAATCCACGTGCGCGTTCTGCCAAAAGCACCATTTGCATGCACATCTTGTGGTTTTGCAGAAAACTCCATCCGCGTCTACCAAAAGATACATGTGCATGCTTAAAACGCGTTTTCGCACAAATGCGTGCGCGGGTGCTAAAAAGAGCAGCTTCGGCATGCTTTGCACGTCGTTTGGTAGAATTTCACGTGCGCGTTCTGCCAAAAGCACCATTTGCATGCACATCTTGTGGTTTTGCAGAAAACTTCATCCGCGTCTACCAAAAGATGCATGTGCATGCTTAAAACGCGTTTTCGCACAAATCCGTGCGCGGGTGCTAAAAAGAGCAGCATCGGCATGCTTAGCACGTCGTTTGGTAGAAATCCACGTGCGCGTTCTGCAAAAAGCACCATTTGCATGCACATGTTGTGGTTTTGCAGAAAACTTCATCCGCGTCTACCAAAAGATACATGTGCATGCTTAAAACGCGTTTTCGCACAAATCCGTGCGCGGGTGCTAAAAAGAGCAGCATCGGCATGCTTAGCACCTCGTTTGGTAGAAATCCACGTGCGCGTTCTGCCAAAAGCACCATTTGCATGCACATCTTGTGGTTTTGCAGAAAACTTCATCCGCGTCTACCAAAAGATGCATGTGCATGCTTAAAACGCGTTTTCGCACAAATCCGTGCGCGGGTGCTAAAAAGAGCAGCATCGGCATGCTTAGCACGTCGTTTGGTAGAAATCCACGTGCGAGTTCTGCCAAAAGCACCATTTGCATGCACATCTTGTGGTTTTGCAGAAAACTTCATCCGCGTCTACCAAAAGATGCAGGTGCATGCTTAAAACGCGTTTTCGCACAAATCCGTGCGCGGGTGCTAAAAAGAGCAGCATCGGCATTCTTAGCACGTCGTTTGGTAGAAATCCACGTGCGCGTTCTGCCAAAAGCACCATTTGCATGCACATCTTGTGGTTTTGCAGAAAATTTCATCCGCGTCTACCAAAAGATGCATGTGCATGCTTAAAACGCGTTTTCGCACAAATCCGTGCGCGGGTGCTAAAAAGAGCAGCATCGGCATGCTTAGCACGTCGTTTGGTAGAAATCCACGTGCGCGTTCTGCCAAAAGCACCATTTGCATGCACATCTTCTGGTTTTGCAGAAAACTTCATCCGCGTCTACCAAAAGATGCATGTGCATGCTTAAAACGCGTTTTCGCACAAATCCGTGCGCGGGTGCTAAAAAGAGCAGCATCGGCATGCTTAGCACGTCGTTTGGTAGAAATCCACGTGCGCGTTCTGCCAAAAGCACCATTTGCATGCACATCTTGTGGTTTTGCAGAAAACTTCATCCGCGTCTACCAAAAGATGCATGTGCATGCTTAAAACGCGTTTTCGCACAAATCCGTGCGCGGGTGCTAAACAGAGCAGCATCGGCATGCTTAGCACGTCGTCTGGTAGAAATCCACGTGCGCGTTCTGCAAAAAGCACCATTTGCATGCACATCTTGTGGTTTTGCAGAAAACTTCATCCGCGTCTACCAAAAGATGCATGTGCATGCTTAAAACGCGTTTTCGCACAAATGCGTGCGCGGGTGCTAAAAAGAGCAGCATCGGCATGCTTAGCACGTCGTTTGGTAGAAATCCACGTGCGCGTTCTGCCAAAAGCACCATTTGCATGCACATCTTGTGGTTTTGCAGAAAACTTCATCCGCGTCTACCAAAAGATGCATGTGCATGCTTAAAACGCGTTTTCGCACAAATCCGTGCGCGGGTGCTAAAAAGAGCAGCATCGGCATGCTTAGCACGTCGTTTGGTAGAAATCCACGTGCGCGTTCTGTCAAAAGCACCATTTGCGTGCACATCTTCTGGTTTTGCAGAAAACTTCATCCGCGTCTACCAAAAGATGCATGTGCATGCTTAAAACGCGTTTTCGCACAAATCCGTGCGCGGGTGCTAAAAAGAGCAGCATCGGCATGCTTAGCACGTCGTTTGGTAGAAATCCACGTGCGCGTTCTGCCAAAAGCACCATTTGCATGCACATCTTGTGGTTTTGCAGAAAACTTCATCCGCGTCTACCAAAAGATGCATGTGCATGCTTAAAACGCGTTTTCGCACAAATCCGTGCGCGGGTGCTAAAAAGAGCAGCATCGGCATGCTTAGCACGTCGTCTAATAGAAATCCACGTGCGCGTTCTGCAAAAAGCACCATTTGCATGCACATCTTGTGGTTTTGCAGAAAACTTCATCCGCGTCTACCAAAAGATGCATGTGCATGCTTAAAACGCGTTTTCGCACAAATGCGTGCGCGGGTGCTAAAAAGAGCAGCATCGGCATGCTTAGCACGTCGTTTGGTAGAAATCCACGTGCGCGTTCTGCCAAAAGCACCATTTGCATGCACATCTTGTGGTTTTGCAGAAAACTTCATCCGCGTCTACCAAAAGATGCATGTGCATGCTTAAAACGCGTTTTCGCACAAATCCGTGCGCGGGTGCTAAAAAGAGCAGCATCGGCATGCTTAGCACGTCGTTTGGTAGAAATCCACGTGCGCGTTCTGCCAAAAGCACCATTTGCATGCACATCTTGTGGTTTTGCAGAAAACTTCATCCGCGTCTACCAAAAGATGCATGTGCATGCTTAAAACGCGTTTTCGCACAAATCCGTGCGCGGGTGCTAAAAAGAGCAGCATCGGCATGCTTAGCACGTCGTTTGGTAGAAATCCACGTGCGCGTTCTGCCAAAAGCACCATTTGGATGCACATCTTCTGGTTTTGCAGAAAACTTCATCCGCGTCTACCAAAAGATGCATGTGCATGCTTAAAACGCGTTTTCGCACAAATCCGTGCGCGGGTGCTAAAAAGAGCAGCATCGGCATGCTTAGCACGTCGTTTGGTAGAAATCCACGTGCGCGTTCTGCCAAAAGCACCATTTGCATGCACATCTTGTGGTTTTGCAGAAAACTTCATCCGCGTCTACCAAAAGATGCATGTGCAAGCTTAAAACGCGTTTTCGCACAAATCCGTGCGCGGGGGCTAAAAAGAGCAGCATCGGCATGCTTAGCACGTCGTTTGGTAGAAATCCACGTGCGCGTTCTGCCAAAGCACCATTTGCGTGCACATCTTGTGGTTTTGCAGAAAACTTCATCCGCGTCTACCAAAAGATGCATGTGCATGCTTAAAACGCGTTTTCGCACAAATGCGTGCGCGGGTGCTAAAAAGAGCAGCATCGGCATGCTTAGCACGTCGTTTGGTAGAAATCCACGTGCGCGTTCTGCCAAAAGCACCATTTGCATGCACATCTTGTGGTTTTGCAGAAAACTTCATCCGCGTCTACCAAAAGATGCATGTGCATGCTTAAAACGCGTTTCCGCACAAATCCATGCGCGGGTGCTAAAAAGAGCAGCATTGGCATGCTTAGCACGTCGTTTGGTAGAAATCCACGTGCGCGTTCTGCAAAAAGCACCATTTGCATGCACATCTTGTGGTTTTGCAGAAAACTTCATCCGCGTCTACCAAAAGATGCATGTGCATGCTTAAAACGCGTTTTCGCACAAATGCGTGCGCGGGTGCTAAAAAGAGTAGCATCGGCATGCTTAGCACGTCGTTTGGTAGAAATCCACGTGCGCGTTCTGCAAAAAGCACCATTTGCATGCACATCTTGTGGTTTTGCTGAAAACTTCATCCGCGTCTACCAAAAGATGCATGTGCATGCTTAAAACGCGTTTTCGCACAAATGCGTGCGCGGGTGCTAAAAAGAGCAGCATCGGCATGGTTACCACGTCGTTTGGTAGAAATTCACGTGCGCGTTCTGCCAAAAGCACCATTTGCATGCACAACTTGTGGCTTTGCAGAAAACTTCATCCGAGTCTACCAAAAGATGCAGGTGCATGCTTAAAACGCGTTTTCGCACAAATCCGTGCGCGGGTGCTAAAAAGAGCAGCATCGGCATGCTTAGCACGTCGTTTGGTAGAAATCCACGTGCGCGTTCTGCCAAAAGCACCATTTGCATGCACATCTTGTGGTTTTGCAGAAAACTTCATCCGCGTCTACCAAAAGATGCATGTGCATGCTTAAAACGCGTTTTCGCACAAACGCGTGCGCGGGTGCTAAAAAGAGCAGCATCGGCATGCTTAGCACGTCGTTTGGTAGAAATCCACGTGCGCGTTCTGCCAAAAGCACCATTTGCATGCACATCTTGTGGTTTTGCAGAAAACTTCATTCGCGTCTACCAAAAGATGCATGTGCATGCTTAAAACGCGGTTTCGCACAAATCCGTGCGCGGGTGCTAAAAAGAGCAGCATCGGCATGCTTAGCACGTCGTTTGGTAGAAATCCACGTGCGCGTTCTGCAAAAAGCACCATTTGCATGCAAATCTTGTGGTTTTGCAGAAAACTTCATCCGCGTCTACCAAAAGATGCATGTGCATGCTTAAAACGCGTTTTCGCACAAATGCGTGCGCGGGTGCTAAAAAGAGCAGCATCGGCATGCTTAGCACGTCGTTTGGTAGAAATCCACGTGCGCGTTCTGCCAAAAGCACCATTTGCATGCACATCTTGTGGTTTTGCAGAAAACTTCATCCGCGTCTACCAAAAGATGCATGTGCATGCTTAAAACGCGTTTTCGCACAAATCCGTGCGCGGGTGCTAAAAAGAGCAGCATCGGCATGCTTAGCACGTCGTTTGGTAGAAATCCACGTGCGCGTTCTGCCAAAAGCACCATTTGCATGCACATCTTGTGGTTTTGCAGAAAACTTCATCCGCGTCTACCAAAAGATGCATGTGCATGCTTAAAACGCGTTTTCGCACAAATCCGTGCGCGGGTGCTAAAAAGAGCAGCATCGGCATGCTTAGCACGTCGTTTGGTAGAAATCCACGTGCGCGTTCTGTCAAAAGCACCATTTGCATGCACATCTTCTGGTTTTGCAGAAAACTTCATCCGCGTCTACCAAAAGATGCATGTGCATGCTTAAAACGCATTTTCGCACAAATCCGTGCGCGGGTGCTAAAAAGAGCAGCATCGGCATGCTTAGCACGTCGTTTGGTAGAAATCCACGTGCGCGTTCTGCCAAAAGCACCATTTGCATGCACATCTTGTGGTTTTGCAGAAAACTTCATCCGCGTCTACCAAAAGATGCATGTGCATGCTTAAAACGCGTTTTCGCACAAATCCGTGCGCGGGTGCTAAAAAGAGCAGCATCGGCATGCTTAGCACGTCGTCTAATAGAAATCCACGTGCGCGTTCTGCAAAAAGCACCATTTGCATGCACATCTTGTGGTTTTGCAGAAAACTTCATCTGCGTCTATCAAAAGATGCATGTGCATGCTTAAAACGCGTTTTCGCACAAATGCGTGCGCGGGCGCTAAAAAGAGCAGCATCGGCATGCTTAGCACGTCGTTTGGTAGAAATCCACGTGCGCGTTCTGCCAAAAGCACTATTTGCATGCACATCTTGTGGTTTTGCAGAAAACTTCATCCGCGTCTACCAAAAGATGCATGTGCATGCTTAAAACGCGTTTTCGCACAAATCCGTGCGCGGGTGCTAAAAAGAGCAGCATCGGCATGCTTAGCACGTCGTTTGGTAGAAATCCACGTGCGCGTTCTGCCAAAAGCACCATTTGCATGCACATCTTGTGGTTTTGTAGAAAACTTCATCCGCGTCTACCAAAAGATGCATGTGCATGCTTAAAACGCGTTTTCGCACAAATCCGTGCGCGGGTGCTAAAAAGAGCAGCATCGGTATGCTTAGCACGTCGTTTGGTAGAAATCCACGTGCGCGTTCTGCCAAAAGCACCATTTGGATGCACATCTTCTGGTTTTGCAGAAAACTTCATCCGCGTCTACCAAAAGATGCATGTGCATGCTTAAAACGCGTTTTCGCACAAATCCGTGCGCGGGTGCTAAAAAGAGCAGCATCGGCATGCTTAGCACGTCGTTTGGTAGAAATCCACGTGCGCGTTCTGCCAAAAGCACCATTTGCATGCACATCTTGTGGTTTTGCAGAAAACTTCATCCGCGTCTACCAAAAGATGCATGTGCAAGCTTAAAACGCGTTTTCGCACAAATCCGTGCGCGGGGGCTAAAAACAGCAGCATCGGCATGCTTAGCACGTCGTTTGGTAGAAATCCACGTGCGCGTTCTGCCAAAAGCACCATTTGCGTGCACATCTTGTGGTTTTGCAGAAAACTTCATCCGCGTCTACCAAAAGATGCATGTGCATGCTTAAAACGCGTTTTCGCACAAATGCGTGCGCTGGTGCTAAAAAGAGCAGCATCGGCATGGTTAGCACGTCGTTTGGTAGAAATCCACGTGCGCGTTCTGCCAAAAGCACCATTTGCATGCACAACTTGTGGCTTTGCAGAAAACTTCATCCGAGTCTACCAAAAGATGCAGGTGCATGCTTAAAACGCGTTTTCGCACAAATCCGTGCGCGGGTGCTAAAAAGAGCAGCATCGGCATGCTTAGCACGTCGTTTGGTAGAAATCCACGTGCGCGTTCTGCCAAAAGCACCATTTGCATGCACATCTTGTGGTTTTGCAGAAAACTTCATCCGCGTCTACCAAAAGATGCATGTGCATGCTTAAAACGCGTTTTCGCACAAACGCGTGCGCGGGTGCTAAAAAGAGCAGCATCGGCATGCTTAGCACGTCGTTTGGTAGAAATCCACGTGCGCGTTCTGCCAAAAGCACCATTTGCATGCACATCTCGTGGTTTTGCAGAAAACTTCATCCGCGTCTACCAAAAGATGCATGTGCATGCTTAAAACGCGTTTTCGCACAAATCCGTGCGCGGGTGCTAAAAAGAGCAGCATCGGCATGCTTAGCACGTCGTTTGGTAGAAATCCACGTGCGCGTTCTGCAAAAAGCACCATTTGCATGCACATCTTGTGGTTTTGCAGAAAACTTCATCCGCGTCTACCAAAAGATGCATGTGCATGCTTAAAACGCGTTTTCGCACAAATCCGTGCGCGGGTGCTAAAAAGAGCAGCATCGGCATGCTTAGCACGTCGTTTGGTAGAAATCCACGTGCGCGTTCTGCAAAAAGCACCATTTGCATGCACATCTTGTGGTTTTGCAGAAAACTTCATCCGCGTCTACCAAAAGATGCATGTGCATGCTTAAAACGCGTTTTCGCACAAATGCGTGCGCGGGTGCTAAAAAGAGCAGCATCGGCATGCTTAGCACGTCGTTTGGTAGAAATCCATGTGCGCGTTCTGCCAAAAGCACCATTTGCATGCACATCTTGTGGTTTTGCAGAAAACTTCATCCGCGTCTACCAAAAGATGCATGTGCATGCTTAAAACGCGTTTTCGCACAAATGCGTGCGCGGGTGCTAAAAAGAGCAGCATCGGCATGCTTAGCACGTCGTTTGGTAGAAATCCACGTGCGCGTTCTGCCAAAAGCACCATTTGCATGCACATCTTGTGGTTTTGCAGAAAACTTCATCCGCGTCTACCAAAAGATGCATGTGCATGCTTAAAACGCGTTTTCGCACAAATCCGTGCGCGGGTGCTAAAAAGAGCAGCATCGGCATGCTTAGCACGTCGTTTGGTAGAAATCCACGTGCGCGTTCTGCCAAAAGCACCATTTGCATGCACATCTTGTGGTCTTGCAGAAAACTTCATCCGCGTCTACCAAAAGATGCATGTGCATGCTTAAAACGCGTTTTCGCACAAATCCGTGCGCGGGTGCTAAAAAGAGCAGCATCGGCATGCTTAGCACGTCGTTTGGTAGAAATCCACGTGCGCGTTCTGCCAAAAGCACCATTTGCATGCACATCTTGTGGTTTTGCAGAAAACTTCATCCGCGTCTACCAAAAGATGCATGTGCATGCTTAAAACGCGTTTTCGCACAAATCCGTGCGCGGGTGCTAAAAAGAGCAGCATCGGCATGCTTAGCACGTCGTTTGGTATAAATCCACGTGCGCGTTCTGCCAAAAGCACCATTTGCATGCACATCTTGTGGTTTTGCAGAAAACTTCATCCGCGTCTACCAAAAGATGCATGTGCATGCTTAAAACGCGTTTTCGCACAAATCCGTGCGCGGGTGCTAAAAAGAGCAGCATCGACATGCTTAGCACGTCGTTTGGTAGAAATCCACGTGCGCGTTCTGCAAAAAGCACCATTTGCATGCACATCTTGTGGTTTTGCAGAAAACTTCATCCGCGTCTACCAAAAGATGCATGTGCATGCTTAAAACGCGTTTTCGCACAAATCCGTGCGCGGGTGCTAAAAAGAGCAGCATCGGCATGCTTAGCACGTCGTTTGGTAGAAATCCACGTGCGCGTTCTGCAAAAAGCACCATTTGCATGCACATCTTGTGGTTTTGCAGAAAACTTCATCCGCGTCTACCAAAAGATGCATGTGCATGCTTAAAACGCGTTTTCGCACAAATGCGTGCGCGGGTGCTAAAAAGAGCAGCATCGGCATGCTTAGCACGTCGTTTGGTAGAAATCCACGTGCGCGTTCTGCCAAAAGCACCATTTGCATGCACATCTTGTGGTTTTGCAGAAAACTTCATCCGCGTCTACCAAAAGATGCATGTGCATGCTTAAAACGCGTTTTCGCACAAATCCGTGCGCGGGTGCTAAAAAGAGCAGCATCGGCATGCTTAGCACGTCGTTTGGTAGAAATCCACGTGCGCGTTCTGCAAAAAGCACCATTTGCATGCACATCTTGTGGTTTTGCAGAAAACTTCATCCGCGTCTACCAAAAGATGCATGTGCATGCTTAAAACGCGTTTTCGCACAAATCCGTGCGCGGGTGCTAAAAAGAGCAGCATCGGCATGCTTAGCACGTCGTTTGGTAGAAATCCACGTGCGCGTTCTGCAAAAAGCACCATTTGCATGCACATCTTGTGGTTTTGCAGAAAACTTCATCCGCGTCTACCAAAAGATGCATGTGCATGCTTAAAACGCGTTTTCGCACAAATGCGTGCGCGGGTGCTAAAAAGAGCAGCATCGGCATGCTTAGCACGTCGTTTGGTAGAAATCCACGTGCGCGTTCTGCCAAAAGCACCATTTGCATGCACATCTTGTGGTTTTGCAGAAAACTTCATCCGCGTCTACCAAAAGATGCATGTGCATGCTTAAAACGCGTTTTCGCACAAATCCGTGCGCGGGTGCTAAAAAGAGCAGCATCGGCATGCTTAGCACGTCGTTTGGTAGAAATCCACGTGCGGGTTCTGCCAAAAGCACCATTTGCATGCACATCTTGTGGTCTTGCAGAAAACTTCATCCGCGTCTACCAAAAGATGCATGTGCATGCTTAAAACGCGTTTTCGCACAAATCCGTGCGCGGGTGCTAAAAAGAGCAGCATCGGCATGCTTAGCACGTCGTTTGGTAGAAATCCACGTGCGCGTTCTGCCAAAAGCACCATTTGCATGCACATCTTGTGGTTTTGCAGAAAACTTCATCCGCGTCTACCAAAAGATGCATGTGCATGCTTAAAACGCGTTTTCGCACAAATCCGTGCGCGGGTGCTAAAAAGAGCAGCATCGGCATGCTTAGCACGTCGTTTGGTGTAAATCCACGTGCGCGTTCTGCCAAAAGCACCATTTGCATGCACATCTTGTGGTTTTGCAGAAAACTTCATCCGCGTCTACCAAAAGATGCATGTGCATGCTTAAAACGCGTTTTCGCACAAATCCGTGCGCGGGTGCTAAAAAGAGCAGCATCGACATGCTTAGCACGTCGTTTGGTAGAAATCCACGTGCGCGTTCTGCAAAAAGCACCATTTGCATGCACATCTTGTGGTTTTGCAGAAAACTTCATCCGCGTCTACCAAAAGATGCATGTGCATGCTTAAAACGCGTTTTCGCACAAATCCGTGCGCGGGTGCTAAAAAGAGCAGCATCGGCATGCTTAGCACGTCGTTTGGTAGAAATCCACGTGCGCGTTCTGCAAAAAGCACCATTTGCATGCACATCTTGTGGTTTTGCAGAAAACTTCATCCGCGTCTACCAAAAGATGCATGTGCATGCTTAAAACGCGTTTTCGCACAAATGCATGCGCGGGTGCTAAAAAGAGCAGCATCGGCATGCTTAGCACGTCGTTTGGTAGAAATCCACGTGCGCGTTCTGCCAAAAGCACCATTTGCATGCACATCTTGTGGTTTTGCAGAAAACTTCATCCGCGTCTACCAAAAGATGCATGTGCATGCTTAAAACGCGTTTTCGCACAAATGCGTGCGCGGGTGCTAAAAAGAGCAGCATCGGCATGCTTAGCACGTCGTTTGGTAGAAATCCACGTGCGCGTTCTGCCAAAAGCACCATTTGGATGCACATCTTCTGGTTTTGCAGAAAACTTCATCCGCGTCTACCAAAAGATGCATGTGCATGCTTAAAACGCGTTTTCGCACAAATCCGTGCGCGGGTGCTAAAAAGAGCAGCATCGGCATGCTTAGCACGTCGTTTGGTAGAAATCCACGTGCGCGTTCTGCCAAAAGCACCATTTGCATGCACATCTTGTGGTTTTGCAGAAAACTTCATCCGCGTCTACCAAAAGATGCATGTGCAAGCTTAAAACGCGTTTTCGCACAAATCCGTGCGCGGGGGCTAAAAACAGCAGCATCGGCATGCTTAGCACGTCGTTTGGTAGAAATCCACGTGCGCGTTCTGCCAAAAGCACCATTTGCGTGCACATCTTGTGGTTTTGCAGAAAACTTCATCCGCGTCTACCAAAAGATGCATGTGCATGCTTAAAACGCGTTTTCGCACAAATGCGTGCGCTGGTGCTAAAAAGAGCAGCATCGGCATGGTTAGCACGTCGTTTGGTAGAAATCCACGTGCGCGTTCTGCCAAAAGCACCATTTGCATGCACAACTTGTGGCTTTGCAGAAAACTTCATCCGAGTCTACCAAAAGATGCAGGTGCATGCTTAAAACGCGTTTTCGCACAAATCCGTGCGCGGGTGCTAAAAAGAGCAGCATCGGCATGCTTAGCACGTCGTTTGGTAGAAATCCACGTGCGCGTTCTGCCAAAAGCACCATTTGCATGCACATCTTGTGGTTTTGCAGAAAACTTCATCCGCGTCTACCAAAAGATGCATGTGCATGCTTAAAACGCGTTTTCGCACAAACGCGTGCGCGGGTGCTAAAAAGAGCAGCATCGGCATGCTTAGCACGTCGTTTGGTAGAAATCCACGTGCGCGTTCTGCCAAAAGCACCATTTGCATGCACATCTCGTGGTTTTGCAGAAAACTTCATCCGCGTCTACCAAAAGATGCATGTGCATGCTTAAAACGCGTTTTCGCACAAATCCGTGCGCGGGTGCTAAAAAGAGCAGCATCGGCATGCTTAGCACGTCGTTTGGTAGAAATCCACGTGCGCGTTCTGCAAAAAGCACCATTTGCATGCACATCTTGTGGTTTTGCAGAAAACTTCATCCGCGTCTACCAAAAGATGCATGTGCATGCTTAAAACGCGTTTTCGCACAAATCCGTGCGCGGGTGCTAAAAAGAGCAGCATCGGCATGCTTAGCACGTCGTTTGGTAGAAATCCACGTGCGCGTTCTGCAAAAAGCACCATTTGCATGCACATCTTGTGGTTTTGCAGAAAACTTCATCCGCGTCTACCAAAAGATGCATGTGCATGCTTAAAACGCGTTTTCGCACAAATGCGTGCGCGGGTGCTAAAAAGAGCAGCATCGGCATGCTTAGCACGTCGTTTGGTAGAAATCCATGTGCGCGTTCTGCCAAAAGCACCATTTGCATGCACATCTTGTGGTTTTGCAGAAAACTTCATCCGCGTCTACCAAAAGATGCATGTGCATGCTTAAAACGCGTTTTCGCACAAATGCGTGCGCGGGTGCTAAAAAGAGCAGCATCGGCATGCTTAGCACGTCGTTTGGTAGAAATCCACGTGCGCGTTCTGCCAAAAGCACCATTTGCATGCACATCTTGTGGTTTTGCAGAAAACTTCATCCGCGTCTACCAAAAGATGCATGTGCATGCTTAAAACGCGTTTTCGCACAAATCCGTGCGCGGGTGCTAAAAAGAGCAGCATCGGCATGCTTAGCACGTCGTTTGGTAGAAATCCACGTGCGCGTTCTGCCAAAAGCACCATTTGCATGCACATCTTGTGGTCTTGCAGAAAACTTCATCCGCGTCTACCAAAAGATGCATGTGCATGCTTAAAACGCGTTTTCGCACAAATCCGTGCGCGGGTGCTAAAAAGAGCAGCATCGGCATGCTTAGCACGTCGTTTGGTAGAAATCCACGTGCGCGTTCTGCCAAAAGCACCATTTGCATGCACATCTTGTGGTTTTGCAGAAAACTTCATCCGCGTCTACCAAAAGATGCATGTGCATGCTTAGAACGCGTTTTCGCACAAATCCGTGCGCGGGTGCTAAAAAGAGCAGCATCGGCATGCTTAGCACGTCGTTTGGTATAAATCCACGTGCGCGTTCTGCCAAAAGCACCATTTGCATGCACATCTTGTGGTTTTGCAGAAAACTTCATCCGCGTCTACCAAAAGATGCATGTGCATGCTTAAAACGCGTTTTCGCACAAATCCGTGCGCGGGTGCTAAAAAGAGCAGCATCGACATGCTTAGCACGTCGTTTGGTAGAAATCCACGTGCGCGTTCTGCAAAAAGCACCATTTGCATGCACATCTTGTGGTTTTGCAGAAAACTTCATCCGCGTCTACCAAAAGATGCATGTGCATGCTTAAAACGCGTTTTCGCACAAATCCGTGCGCGGGTGCTAAAAAGAGCAGCATCGGCATGCTTAGCACGTCGTTTGGTAGAAATCCACGTGCGCGTTCTGCAAAAAGCACCATTTGCATGCACATCTTGTGGTTTTGCAGAAAACTTCATCCGCGTCTACCAAAAGATGCATGTGCATGCTTAAAACGCGTTTTCGCACAAATGCGTGCGCGGGTGCTAAAAAGAGCAGCATCGGCATGCTTAGCACGTCGTTTGGTAGAAATCCACGTGCGCGTTCTGCCAAAAGCACCATTTGCATGCACATCTTGTGGTTTTGCAGAAAACTTCATCCGCGTCTACCAAAAGATGCATGTGCATGCTTAAAACGCGTTTTCGCACAAATCCGTGCGCGGGTGCTAAAAAGAGCAGCATCGGCATGCTTAGCACGTCGTTTGGTAGAAATCCACGTGCGCGTTCTGCAAAAAGCACCATTTGCATGCACATCTTGTGGTTTTGCAGAAAACTTCATCCGCGTCTACCAAAAGATGCATGTGCATGCTTAAAACGCGTTTTCGCACAAATCCGTGCGCGGGTGCTAAAAAGAGCAGCATCGGCATGCTTAGCACGTCGTTTGGTAGAAATCCACGTGCGCGTTCTGCAAAAAGCACCATTTGCATGCACATCTTGTGGTTTTGCAGAAAACTTCATCCGCGTCTACCAAAAGATGCATGTGCATGCTTAAAACGCGTTTTCGCACAAATGCGTGCGCGGGTGCTAAAAAGAGCAGCATCGGCATGCTTAGCACGTCGTTTGGTAGAAATCCATGTGCGCGTTCTGCCAAAAGCACCATTTGCATGCACATCTTGTGGTTTTGCAGAAAACTTCATCCGCGTCTACCAAAAGATGCATGTGCATGCTTAAAACGCGTTTTCGCACAAATGCGTGCGCGGGTGCTAAAAAGAGCAGCATCGGCATGCTTAGCACGTCGTTTGGTAGAAATCCACGTGCGCGTTCTGCCAAAAGCACCATTTGCATGCACATCTTGTGGTTTTGCAGAAAACTTCATCCGCGTCTACCAAAAGATGCATGTGCATGCTTAAAACGCGTTTTCGCACAAATCCGTGCGCGGGTGCTAAAAAGAGCAGCATCGGCATGCTTAGCACGTCGTTTGGTAGAAATCCACGTGCGGGTTCTGCCAAAAGCACCATTTGCATGCACATCTTGTGGTCTTGCAGAAAACTTCATCCGCGTCTACCAAAAGATGCATGTGCATGCTTAAAACGCGTTTTCGCACAAATCCGTGCGCGGGTGCTAAAAAGAGCAGCATCGGCATGCTTAGCACGTCGTTTGGTAGAAATCCACGTGCGCGTTCTGCCAAAAGCACCATTTGCATGCACATCTTGTGGTTTTGCAGAAAACTTCATCCGCGTCTACCAAAAGATGCATGTGCATGCTTAAAACGCGTTTTCGCACAAATCCGTGCGCGGGTGCTAAAAAGAGCAGCATCGGCATGCTTAGCACGTCGTTTGGTGTAAATCCACGTGCGCGTTCTGCCAAAAGCACCATTTGCATGCACATCTTGTGGTTTTGCAGAAAACTTCATCCGCGTCTACCAAAAGATGCATGTGCATGCTTAAAACGCGTTTTCGCACAAATCCGTGCGCGGGTGCTAAAAAGAGCAGCATCGGCATGCTTAGCACGTCGTTTGGTAGAAATCCACGTGCGCGTTCTGCAAAAAGCACCATTTGCATGCACATCTTGTGGTTTTGCAGAAAACTTCATCCGCGTCTACCAAAAGATGCATGTGCATGCTTAAAACGCGTTTTCGCACAAATCCGTGCGCGGGTGCTAAAAAGAGCAGCATCGGCATGCTTAGCACGTCGTTTGGTAGAAATCCACGTGCGCGTTCTGCCAAAAGCACCATTTGCATGCACATCTTGTGGTTTTGCAGAAAACTTCATCCGCGTCTACCAAAAGATGCATGTGCATGCTTAAAACGCGTTTTCGCACAAATCCGTGCGCGGGTGCTAAAAAGAGCAGCATCGGCATGCTTAGCACGTCGTTTGGTATAAATCCACGTGCGCGTTCTGCCAAAAGCACCATTTGCATGCACATCTTGTGGTTTTGCAGAAAACTTCATCCGCGTCTACCAAAAGATGCATGTGCATGCTTAAAACGCGTTTTCGCACAAATCCGTGCGCGGGTGCTAAAAAGAGCAGCATCGACATGCTTAGCACGTCGTTTGGTAGAAATCCACGTGCGCGTTCTGCAAAAAGCACCATTTGCATGCACATCTTGTGGTTTTGCAGAAAACTTCATCCGCGTCTACCAAAAGATGCATGTGCATGCTTAAAACGCGTTTTCGCACAAATCCGTGCGCGGGTGCTAAAAAGAGCAGCATCGGCATGCTTAGCACGTCGTTTGGTAGAAATCCACGTGCGCGTTCTGCAAAAAGCACCATTTGCATGCACATCTTGTGGTTTTGCAGAAAACTTCATCCGCGTCTACCAAAAGATGCATGTGCATGCTTAAAACGCGTTTTCGCACAAATGCGTGCGCGGGTGCTAAAAAGAGCAGCATCGGCATGCTTAGCACGTCGTTTGGTAGAAATCCACGTGCGCGTTCTGCCAAAAGCACCATTTGCATGCACATCTTGTGGTTTTGCAGAAAACTTCATCCGCGTCTACCAAAAGATGCATGTGCATGCTTAAAACGCGTTTTCGCACAAATCCGTGCGCGGGTGCTAAAAAGAGCAGCATCGGCATGCTTAGCACGTCGTTTGGTAGAAATCCACGTGCGCGTTCTGCAAAAAGCACCATTTGCATGCACATCTTGTGGTTTTGCAGAAAACTTCATCCGCGTCTACCAAAAGATGCATGTGCATGCTTAAAACGCGTTTTCGCACAAATCCGTGCGCGGGTGCTAAAAAGAGCAGCATCGGCATGCTTAGCACGTCGTTTGGTAGAAATCCACGTGCGCGTTCTGCAAAAAGCACCATTTGCATGCACATCTTGTGGTTTTGCAGAAAACTTCATCCGCGTCTACCAAAAGATGCATGTGCATGCTTAAAACGCGTTTTCGCACAAATGCGTGCGCGGGTGCTAAAAAGAGCAGCATCGGCATGCTTAGCACGTCGTTTGGTAGAAATCCATGTGCGCGTTCTGCCAAAAGCACCATTTGCATGCACATCTTGTGGTTTTGCAGAAAACTTCATCCGCGTCTACCAAAAGATGCATGTGCATGCTTAAAACGCGTTTTCGCACAAATGCGTGCGCGGGTGCTAAAAAGAGCAGCATCGGCATGCTTAGCACGTCGTTTGGTAGAAATCCACGTGCGCGTTCTGCCAAAAGCACCATTTGCATGCACATCTTGTGGTTTTGCAGAAAACTTCATCCGCGTCTACCAAAAGATGCATGTGCATGCTTAAAACGCGTTTTCGCACAAATCCGTGCGCGGGTGCTAAAAAGAGCAGCATCGGCATGCTTAGCACGTCGTTTGGTAGAAATCCACGTGCGGGTTCTGCCAAAAGCACCATTTGCATGCACATCTTGTGGTCTTGCAGAAAACTTCATCCGCGTCTACCAAAAGATGCATGTGCATGCTTAAAACGCGTTTTCGCACAAATCCGTGCGCGGGTGCTAAAAAGAGCAGCATCGGCATGCTTAGCACGTCGTTTGGTAGAAATCCACGTGCGCGTTCTGCCAAAAGCACCATTTGCATGCACATCTTGTGGTTTTGCAGAAAACTTCATCCGCGTCTACCAAAAGATGCATGTGCATGCTTAAAACGCGTTTTCGCACAAATCCGTGCGCGGGTGCTAAAAAGAGCAGCATCGGCATGCTTAGCACGTCGTTTGGTGTAAATCCACGTGCGCGTTCTGCCAAAAGCACCATTTGCATGCACATCTTGTGGTTTTGCAGAAAACTTCATCCGCGTCTACCAAAAGATGCATGTGCATGCTTAAAACGCGTTTTCGCACAAATCCGTGCGCGGGTGCTAAAAAGAGCAGCATCGACATGCTTAGCACGTCGTTTGGTAGAAATCCACGTGCGCGTTCTGCAAAAAGCACCATTTGCATGCACATCTTGTGGTTTTGCAGAAAACTTCATCCGCGTCTACCAAAAGATGCATGTGCATGCTTAAAACGCGTTTTCGCACAAATCCGTGCGCGGGTGCTAAAAAGAGCAGCATCGGCATGCTTAGCACGTCGTTTGGTAGAAATCCACGTGCGCGTTCTGCAAAAAGCACCATTTGCATGCACATCTTGTGGTTTTGCAGAAAACTTCATCCGCGTCTACCAAAAGATGCATGTGCATGCTTAAAACGCGTTTTCGCACAAATGCATGCGCGGGTGCTAAAAAGAGCAGCATCGGCATGCTTAGCACGTCGTTTGGTAGAAATCCACGTGCGCGTTCTGCCAAAAGCACCATTTGCATGCACATCTTGTGGTTTTGCAGAAAACTTCATCCGCGTCTACCAAAAGATGCATGTGCATGCTTAAAACGCGTTTTCGCACAAATGCGTGCGCGGGTGCTAAAAAGAGCAGCATCGGCATGCTTAGCACGTCCTTTGGTAGAAATCCACGTGCGCGTTCTGCCAAAAGCACCATTTGCATGCACATCTTGTGGTTTTGCAGAAAACTTCATCCGCGTCTACCAAAAGATGCATGTGCATGCTTAAAACGCGTTTTCGCACAAATCCGTGCGCGGGTGCTAAAAAGAGCAGCATCGGCATGCTTAGCACGTCGTTTGGTAGAAATCCACGTGCGCGTTCTGCCAAAAGCACCATTTGCATGCACATCTTGTGGTTTTGCAGAAAACTTCATCCGCGTCTACCAAAAGATGCATGTGCATGCTTAAAACGCGTTTTCGCACAAATCCGTGCGCGGGTGCTAAAAAGAGCAGCATCGGCATGCTTAGCACGTCGTTTGGTAGAAATCCACGTGCGCGTTCTGCAAAAAGCACCATTTGCATGCACATCTTGTGGTTTTGCAGAAAACTTCATCCGCGTCTACCAAAAGATGCATGTGCATGCTTAAAACGCGTTTTCGCACAAATCCGTGCGCGGGTGCTAAAAAGAGCAGCATCGGCATGCTTAGCACGTCGTTTGGTAGAAATCCACGTGCGCGTTCTGCAAAAAGCACCATTTGCATGCACATCTTGTGGTTTTGCAGAAAACTTCATCCGCGTCTACCAAAAGATGCATGTGCATGCTTAAAACGCGTTTTCGCACAAATGCGTGCGCGGGTGCTAAAAAGAGCAGCATCGGCATGCTTAGCACGTCGTTTGGTAGAAATCCATGTGCGCGTTCTGCCAAAAGCACCATTTGCATGCACATCTTGTGGTTTTGCAGAAAACTTCATCCGCGTCTACCAAAAGATGCATGTGCATGCTTAAAACGCGTTTTCGCACAAATGCGTGCGCGGGTGCTAAAAAGAGCAGCATCGGCATGCTTAGCACGTCGTTTGGTAGAAATCCACGTGCGCGTTCTGCCAAAAGCACCATTTGCATGCACATCTTGTGGTTTTGCAGAAAACTTCATCCGCGTCTACCAAAAGATGCATGTGCATGCTTAAAACGCGTTTTCGCACAAATCCGTGCGCGGGTGCTAAAAAGAGCAGCATCGGCATGCTTAGCACGTCGTTTGGTAGAAATCCACGTGCGGGTTCTGCCAAAAGCACCATTTGCATGCACATCTTGTGGTCTTGCAGAAAACTTCATCCGCGTCTACCAAAAGATGCATGTGCATGCTTAAAACGCGTTTTCGCACAAATCCGTGCGCGGGTGCTAAAAAGAGCAGCATCGGCATGCTTAGCACGTCGTTTGGTAGAAATCCACGTGCGCGTTCTGCCAAAAGCACCATTTGCATGCACATCTTGTGGTTTTGCAGAAAACTTCATCCGCGTCTACCAAAAGATGCATGTGCATGCTTAAAACGCGTTTTCGCACAAATCCGTGCGCGGGTGCTAAAAAGAGCAGCATCGGCATGCTTAGCACGTCGTTTGGTGTAAATCCACGTGCGCGTTCTGCCAAAAGCACCATTTGCATGCACATCTTGTGGTTTTGCAGAAAACTTCATCCGCGTCTACCAAAAGATGCATGTGCATGCTTAAAACGCGTTTTCGCACAAATCCGTGCGCGGGTGCTAAAAAGAGCAGCATCGACATGCTTAGCACGTCGTTTGGTAGAAATCCACGTGCGCGTTCTGCAAAAAGCACCATTTGCATGCACATCTTGTGGTTTTGCAGAAAACTTCATCCGCGTCTACCAAAAGATGCATGTGCATGCTTAAAACGCGTTTTCGCACAAATCCGTGCGCGGGTGCTAAAAAGAGCAGCATCGGCATGCTTAGCACGTCGTTTGGTAGAAATCCACGTGCGCGTTCTGCAAAAAGCACCATTTGCATGCACATCTTGTGGTTTTGCAGAAAACTTCATCCGCGTCTACCAAAAGATGCATGTGCATGCTTAAAACGCGTTTTCGCACAAATGCATGCGCGGGTGCTAAAAAGAGCAGCATCGGCATGCTTAGCACGTCGTTTGGTAGAAATCCACGTGCGCGTTCTGCCAAAAGCACCATTTGCATGCACATCTTGTGGTTTTGCAGAAAACTTCATCCGCGTCTACCAAAAGATGCATGTGCATGCTTAAAACGCGTTTTCGCACAAATGCGTGCGCGGGTGCTAAAAAGAGCAGCATCGGCATGCTTAGCACGTCCTTTGGTAGAAATCCACGTGCGCGTTCTGCCAAAAGCACCATTTGCATGCACATCTTGTGGTTTTGCAGAAAACTTCATCCGCGTCTACCAAAAGATGCATGTGCATGCTTAAAACGCGTTTTCGCACAAATCCGTGCGCGGGTGCTAAAAAGAGCAGCATCGGCATGCTTAGCACGTCGTTTGGTAGAAATCCACGTGCGCGTTCTGCCAAAAGCACCATTTGCATGCACATCTTGTGGTTTTGCAGAAAACTTCATCCGCGTCTACCAAAAGATGCATGTGCATGCTTAAAACGCGTTTTCGCACAAATCCGTGCGCGGGTGCTAAAAAGAGCAGCATCGGCATGCTTAGCACGTCGTTTGGTAGAAATCCACGTGCGCGTTCTGCCAAAAGCACCATTTGCATGCACATCTTGTGGTTTTGCAGAAAACTCCATCCGCGTCTACCAAAAGATACATGTGCATGCTTAAAACGCGTTTTCGCACAAATGCCTGCGCGGGTGCTAAAAAGAGCAGCATCGGCATGCTTTGCACGTCGTTTGGTAGAATTTCACGTGCGCGTTCTGCCAAAAGCACCATTTGCATGCACATCTTGTGGTTTTGCAGAAAACTTCATCCGCGTCTACCAAAAGATGCATGTGCATGCTTAAAACGCGTTTTCGCACAAATCCGTGCGCGGGTGCTAAAAAGAGCAGCATCGGCATGCTTAGCACGTCGTTTGGTAGAAATCCACGTGCGCGTTCTGCAAAAAGCACCATTTGCATGCACATCTTGTGGTTTTGCAGAAAACTTCATCCGCGTCTACCAAAAGATGAATGTGCATGCTTAAAACGCGTTTTCGCACAAATGCGTGCGCGGGTGCTAAAAAGAGCAGCATCGGCATGCTTAGCACGTCGTTTGGTAGAAATCTACGTGCGCGTTCTGCCAAAAGCACCATTTGCATGCACATCTTGTGGTTTTGCAGAAAACTTCATCCGCGTCTACCAAAAGATGCATGTGCATGCTTAAAACGCGTTTTCGCACAAATCCGTGCGCGGGTGCTAAAAAGAGCAGCATCGGCATGCTTAGCACGTCGTTTGGTAGAAATCCACGTGCGCGTTCTGCAAAAAGCACCATTTGCATGCACATCTTGTGGTTTTGCAGAAAACTTCATCCGCGTCTACCAAAAGATGCATGTGCATGCTTAAAACGCGTTTTCGCACAAATGCGTGCGCGGGTGCTAAAAAGAGCAGCATCGGCATGCTTAGCACGTCGTTTGGTAGAAATCCACGTGCGCGTTCTGCAAAAAGCACCATTTGCATGCACATCTTGTGGTTTTGCAGAAAACTTCATCCGCGTCTACCAAAAGATGCATGTGCATGCTTAAAACGCGTTTTCGCACAAATGCGTGCGCGGGTGCTAAAAAGAGCAGCATCGGCATGCTTAGCACGTCGTTTGGTAGAAATCCACGTGCGCGTTCTGCCAAAAGCACCATTTGCATGCACATCTTGTGGTTTTGCAGAAAACTTCATCCGCGTCTACCAAAAGATGCATGTGCATGCTTAAAACGCGTTTTCGCACAAATGCGTGCGCGGGTGCTAAAAAGAGCAGCATCGGCATGCTTAGCACGTCGTTTGGTAGAAATCCACGTGCGCGTTCTGCCAAAAGCACCATTTGCATGCACATCTTGTGGTTTTGCAGAAAACTTCATCCGCGTCTACCAAAAGATGCATGTGCATGCTTAAAACGCGTTTTCGCACAAATCCGTGCGCGGGTGCTAAAAAGAGCAGCATCGGCATGCTTAGCACGTCGTTTGGCAGAAATCCACGTGCGCGTTCTGCCAAAAGCACCATTTGCATGCACATCTTGTGGTTTTGCAGAAAACTTCATCCGCGTCTACCAAAAGATGCATGTGCATGCTTAAAACGCGTTTTCGCACAAATCCGTGCGCGGGTGCTAAAAAGAGCAGCATCGGCATGCTTAGCACGTCGTTTGGTAGAAATCCACGTGCGCGTTCTGCCAAAAGCACCATTTGCATGCACATCTTGTGGTTTTGCAGAAAACTCCATCCGCGTCTACCAAAAGATACATGTGCATGCTTAAAACGCGTTTTCGCACAAATGCCTGCGCGGGTGCTAAAAAGAGCAGCATCGGCATGCTTTGCACGTCGTTTGGTAGAATTTCACGTGCGCGATCTGCCAAAAGCACCATTTGCATGCACATCTTGTGGTTTTGCAGAAAACTTCATCCGCGTCTACCAAAAGATGCATGTGCATGCTTAAAACGCGTTTTCGCACAAATCCGTGCGCGGGTGCTAAAAAGAGCAGCATCGGCATGCTTAGCACGTCGTTTGGTAGAAATCCACGTGCGCGTTCTGCAAAAAGCACCATTTGCATGCACATCTTGTGGTTTTGCAGAAAACTTCATCCGCGTCTACCAAAAGATGAATGTGCATGCTTAAAACGCGTTTTCGCACAAATGCGTGCGCGGGTGCTAAAAAGAGCAGCATCGGCATGCTTAGCACGTCGTTTGGTAGAAATCCACGTGCGCGTTCTGCCAAAAGCACCATTTGCATGCACATCTTGTGGTTTTGCAGAAAACTTCATCCGCGTCTACCAAAAGATGCATGTGCATGCTTAAAACGCGTTTTCGCACAAATCCGTGCGCGGGTGCTAAAAAGAGCAGCATCGGCATGCTTAGCACGTCGTTTGGTAGAAATCCACGTGCGCGTTCTGCAAAAAGCACCATTTGCATGCACATCTTGTGGTTTTGCAGAAAACTTCATCCGCGTCTACCAAAAGATGCATGTGCATGCTTAAAACGCGTTTTCGCACAAATGCGTGCGCGGGTGCTAAAAAGAGCAGCATCGGCATGCTTAGCACGTCGTTTGGTAGAAATCCACGTGCGCGTTCTGCAAAAAGCACCATTTGCATGCACATCTTGTGGTTTTGCAGAAAACTTCATCCGCGTCTACCAAAAGATGCATGTGCACGCTTAAAACGCGTTTTCGCACAAATGCGTGCGCGGGTGCTAAAAAGAGCAGCATCGGCATGCTTAGCACGTCGTTTGGTAGAATTTCACGTGCGCGTTCTGCCAAAAGCACCATTTGCATGCACATCTTGTGGTTTTGCAGAAAACTTCATCCGCGTCTACCAAAAGATGCATGTGCATGCTTAAAACGCGTTTTCGCACAAATCCGTGCGCGGGTGCTAAAAAGAGCAGCATCGGCATGCTTAGCACGTCGTTTGGTAGAAATCCACGTGCGCGTTCTGCAAAAAGCACCATTTGCATGCACATCTTGTGGTTTTGCAGAAAACTTCATCCGCGTCTACCAAAAGATGAATGTGCATGCTTAAAACGCGTTTTCGCACAAATGCGTGCGCGGGTGCTAAAAAGAGCAGCATCGGCATGCTTAGCACGTCGTTTGGTAGAAATCCACGTGCGCGTTCTGCCAAAAGCACCATTTGCATGCACATCTTGTGGTTTTGCAGAAAACTTCATCCGCGTCTACCAAAAGATGCATGTGCATGCTTAAAACGCGTTATCGCACAAATCCGTGCGCGGGTGCTAAAAAGAGCAGCATCGGCATGCTTAGCACGTCGTTTGGTAGAAATCCACGTGCGCGTTCTGCAAAAAGCACCATTTGCATGCACATCTTGTGGTTTTTCAGAAAACTTCATCCGCGTCTACCAAAAGATGCATGTGCATGCTTAAAACGCGTTTTCGCACAAATGCGTGCGCGGGTGCTAAAAAGAGCAGCATCGGCATGCTTAGCACGTCGTTTGGTAGAAATCCACGTGCGCGTTCTGCAAAAAGCACCATTTGCATGCACATCTTGTGGTTTTGCAGAAAACTTCATCCGCGTCTACCAAAAGATGCATGTGCACGCTTAAAACGCGTTTTCGCACAAATGCGTGCGCGGGTGCTAAAAAGAGCAGCATCGGCATGCTTAGCACGTCGTTTGGTAGAAATCCACGTGCGCGTTCTGCCAAAAGCACCATTTGCATGCACATCTTGTGGTTTTGCAGAAAACTTCATCCGCGTCTACCAAAAGATGCATGTGCATGCTTAAAACGCGTTTTCGCACAAATGCGTGCGCGGGTGCTAAAAAGAGCAGCATCGGCATGCTTAGCACGTCGTTTGGTAGAAATCCACGTGCGCGTTCTGCCAAAAGCACCATTTGCATGCACATCTTGTGGTTTTGCAGAAAACTTCATCCGCGTCTACCAAAAGATGCATGTGCATTCTTAAAACGCGTTTTCGCACAAATCCGTGCGCGGGTGCTAAAAAGAGCAGCATCGGCATGCTTAGCACGTCGTTTGGTAGAAATCCACGTGCGCGTTCTGCAAAAAGCACCATTTGCATGCACATCTTGTGGTTTTGCAGAAAACTTCACCCGCGTCTACCAAAAGATGCATGTGCATGCTTAAAACGCGTTTTCGCACAAATCCGTGCGCGGGTGCTAAAAAGAGCAGCATCGGCATGCTTAGCACGTCGTTTGGTAGAAATCCACGTGCGCGTTCTGCAAAAAGCACCATTTGCATGCACATCTTGTGGTTTTGCAGAAAACTTCATCCGCGTCTACCAAAAGATGCATGTGCATGCTTAAAACGCGTTTTCGCACAAATGCGTGCGCGGGTGCTAAAAAGAGCAGCATCGGCATGCTTAGCACGTCGTTTGGTAGAAATCCACGTGCGCGTTCTGCAAAAAGCACCATTTGCATGCACATCTTGTGGTTTTGCAGAAAACTTCATCCGCGTCTACCAAAAGATGCATGTGCATGCTTAAAACGCGTTTTCGCACAAATGCGTGCGCGGGTGCTAGAGAGAGCAGCATCGGCATGCTTAGCACGTCGTTTGGTAGAAATCCACGTGCGCGTTCTGCCAAAAGCACCATTTGCATGCACATCTTGTGGTTTTGCAGAAAACTCCATCCGCGTCTACCAAAAGATACATGTGCATGCTTAAAACGCGTTTTCGCACAAATCCGTGCGCGGGTGCTAAAAAGAGCAGCATCGGCATGCTTAGCACGTCGTTTGGTAGAAATCCACGTGCGCGTTCTGCAAAAAGCACCATTTGCATGCACATCTTGTGGTTTTGCAGAAAACTTCATCCGCGTCTACCAAAAGATGCATGTGCATGCTTAAAACGCGTTTTCGCACAAATGCGTGCGCGGGTGCTAAAAAGAGCAGCATCGGCATGCTTAGCACGTCGTTTGGTAGAAATCCACGTGCGCGTTCTGCAAAAAGCACCATTTGCATGCACATCTTGTGGTTTTGCAGAAAACTTCATCCGCGTCTACCAAAAGATGCATGTGCATGCTTAAAACGCGTTTTCGCACAAATGCGTGCGCGGGTGCTAGAGAGAGCAGCATCGGCATGCTTAGCACGTCGTTTGGTAGAAATCCACGTGCGCGTTCTGCCAAAAGCACCATTTGCATGCACATCTTGTGGTTTTGCAGAAAACTTCATCCGCGTCTACCAAAAGATGCATGTGCATGCTTAAAACGCGTTTTCGCACAAATGCGTTTGCGGGTGCTAAAAAGAGCAGCATCGGCATGTTTAGCACGTCGTTTGGTAGAAATCCACGTGCGCGTTCTGCCAAAAGCACCATTTGCATGCACATCTTGTGGTTTTGCAGAAAACTTCATCCGCGTCTACCAAAAGATGCATGTGCATGCTTAAAACGCGTTTTCGCACAAATCCGTGCGCGGGTGCTAAAAAGAGCAGCATCGGCATGCTTAGCACGTCGTTTGGTAGAAATCCACGTGCGCGTTCTGCCAAAAGCACCATTTGCATGCACATCTTGTGGTTTTGCAGAAAACTTCATCCGCGTCTACCAAAAGATACATGTGCATGCTTAAAACGCGTTTTCGCACAAATGCGTGCGCGGGTGCTAAAAAGAGCAGCATCGGCATGCTTAGCACGTCGTTTGGTAGAAATCCACGTGCGCGTTCTGCCAAAAGCACCATTTGCATGCACATCTTGTGGTTTTGCAGAAAACTTCGTCCGCGTCTACCAAAAGATGCATGTGCACGCTTAAAACGCGTTTTCGCACAAATCCGTGCGCGGGTGCTAAAAAGAGCAGCATCGGCATGCTTAGCACGTCGTTTGGTAGAAATCCACGTGCGCGTTCTGCCAAAAGCACCATTTGCATGCACATCTTGTGGTTTTGCAGAAAACTTCATCCGCGTCTACCAAAAGATGCATGTGCATGCTTAAAACGCGTTTTCGCACAAATCCGTGCGCGGGTGCTAAAAAGAGCAGCATCGGCATGCTTAGCACGTCGTTTGGTAGAAATCCACGTGCGCGTTCTGCCAAAAGCACCATTTGCATGCACATCTTGTGGTTTTGCAGAAAACTCCATCCGCGTCTACCAAAAGATACATGTGCATGCTTAAAACGCGTTTTCGCACAAATCCGTGCGCGGGTGCTAAAAAGAGCAGCATCGGCATGCTTAGCACGTCGTTTGGTAGAAATCCACGTGCGCGTTCTGCAAAAAGCACCATTTGCATGCACATATTGTGGTTTTGCAGAAAACTTCATCCGCGTCTACCAAAAGATGCATGTGCATGCTTAAAACGCGTTTTCGCACAAATGCGTGCGCGGGTGCTAAAAAGAGCAGCATCGGCATGCTTAGCACGTCGTTTGGTAGAAATCCACGTGCGCGTTCTGCAAAAAGCACCATTTGCATGCACATCTTGTGGTTTTGCAGAAAACTTCATCCGCGTCTACCAAAAGATGCATGTGCATGCTTAAAACGCGTTTTCGCACAAATGCGTGCGCGGGTGCTAAAAAGAGCAGCATCGGCATGCTTAGCACGTCGTTTGGTAGAAATCCACGTGCGCGTTCTGCCAAAAGCACCATTTGTATGCACATCTTGTGGTTTTGCAGAAAACTCCATCCGCGTCTACCAAAAGATACATGTGCATGCTTAAAACGCGTTTTCGCACAAATGCGTGCGCGGGTGCTAAAAAGAGCAGCATCGGCATGCTTAGCACGTCGTTTGGTAGAAATTCACGTGCGCGTTCTGCCAAAAGCACCATTTGCATGCACATCTTGTGGTTTTGCAGAAAACTTCATCCGCGTCTACCAAAAGATGCATGTGCATGCTTAAAACGCGTTTTCGCACAAATGCGTGCGCGGGTGCTAAAAAGAGCAGCATCGGCATGCTTAGCACGTCGTTTGGTAGAAATCCACGTGCGCGTTCTGCCAAAAGCACCATTTGCATGCACATCTTGTGGTTTTGCAGAAAACTTCATCCGCGTCTACCAAAAGATGCATGTGCATGCTTAAAACGCGTTTTCGCACAAATCCGTGCGCGGGTGCTAAAAAGAGCAGCATCGGCATGCTTAGCACGTCGTTTGGTAGAAATCCACGTGCGCGTTCTGCCAAAAGCACCATTTGTATGCACATCTTGTGGTTTTGCAGAAAACTCCATCCGCGTCTACCAAAAGATACATGTGCATGCTTAAAACGCGTTTTCGCACAAATGCGTGCGCGGGTGCTAAAAAGAGCAGCATCGGCATGCTTAGCACGTCGTTTGGTAGAAATTCACGTGCGCGTTCTGCCAAAAGCACCATTTGCATGCACATCTTGTGGTTTTGCAGAAAACTTCATCCGCGTCTACCGAAAGAGGCATGTGCATGCTTAAAACGCGTTTTCGCACAAATCTGTGCGCGGGTGCTAAAAAGAGCAGCATCGGCATGCTTAGCACGTCGTTTGGTAGAAATCCACGTGCGCGTTCTGCAAAAAGCACCATTTGCATGCACATCTTGTGGTTTTGCAGAAAACTTCACCCGCGTCTACCAAAAGATGCATGTGCATGCTTAAAACGCGTTTTCGCACAAATCCGTGCGCGGGTGCTAAAAAGAGCAGCATCGGCATGCTTAGCAAGTCGTTTGGTAGAAATCCACGTGCGCGTTCTGCAAAAAGCACCATTTGCATGCACATCTTGTGGTTTTGCAGAAAACTTCATCCGCGTCTACCAAAAGATGCATGTGCATGCTTAAAACGCGTTTTCGCACAAATGCGTGCGCGGGTGCTAAAAAGAGCAGCATCGGCATGCTTAGCACGTCGTTTGGTAGAAATCCACGTGCGCGTTCTGCAAAAAGCACCATTTGCATGCACATCTTGTGGTTTTGCAGAAAACTTCATCCGCGTCTACCAAAAGATGCATGTGCATGCTTAAAACGCGTTTTCGCACAAATGCGTGCGCGGGTGCTAAAAAGAGCAGCATCGGCATGCTTAGCACGTCGTTTGGTAGAAATCCACGTGCGCGTTCTGCCAAAAGCACCATTTGTATGCACATCTTGTGGTTTTGCAGAAAACTCCATCCGCGTCTACCAAAAGATACATGTGCATGCTTAAAACGCGTTTTCGCACAAATGCGTGCGCGGGTGCTAAAAAGAGCAGCATCGGCATGCTTAGCACGTCGTTTGGTAGAAATTCACGTGCGCGTTCTGCCAAAAGCACCATTTGCATGCACATCTTGTGGTTTTGCAGAAAACTTCATCCGCGTCTACCAAAAGATGCATGTGCATGCTTAAAACGCGTTTTCGCACAAATGCGTGCGCGGGTGCTAAAAAGAGCAGCATCGGCATGCTTAGCACGTCGTTTGGTAGAAATCCACGTGCGCGTTCTGCCAAAAGCACCATTTGCATGCACATCTTGTGGTTTTGCAGAAAACTTCATCCGCGTCTACCAAAAGATGCATGTGCATGCTTAAAACGCGTTTTCGCACAAATCCGTGCGCGGGTGCTAAAAAGAGCAGCATCGGCATGCTTAGCACGTCGTTTGGTAGAAATCCACGTGCGCGTTCTGCCAAAAGCACCATTTGTATGCACATCTTGTGGTTTTGCAGAAAACTCCATCCGCGTCTACCAAAAGATACATGTGCATGCTTAAAACGCGTTTTCGCACAAATGCGTGCGCGGGTGCTAAAAAGAGCAGCATCGGCATGCTTAGCACGTCGTTTGGTAGAAATTCACGTGCGCGTTCTGCCAAAAGCACCATTTGCATGCACATCTTGTGGTTTTGCAGAAAACTTCATCCGCGTCTACCGAAAGAGGCATGTGCATGCTTAAAACGCGTTTTCGCACAAATCCGTGCGCGGGTGCTAAAAAGAGCAGCATCGGCATGCTTAGCATGTCGTTTGGTAGAAATCCACGTGCGCGTTCTGCAAAAAGCACCATTTGCATGCACATCTTGTGGTTTTGCAGAAAACTTCACCCGCGTCTACCAAAAGATGCATGTGCATGCTTAAAACGCGTTTTCGCACAAATCCGTGCGCGGGTGCTAAAAAGAGCAGCATCGGCATGCTTAGCACGTCGTTTGGTAGAAATCCACGTGCGCGTTCTGCAAAAAGCACCATTTGCTAAACATCTTGTGGTTTTGCAGAAAACTTCATCCGCGTCTACCAAAAGATGCATGTGCATGCTTAAAACGCGTTTTCGCACAAATGCGTGCGCGGGTGCTAAAAAGAGCAGCATCGGCATGCTTAGCACGTCGTTTGGTAGAAATCCACGTGCGCGTTCTGCAAAAAGCACCATTTGCATGCACATCTTGTGGTTTTGCAGAAAACTTCATCCGCGTCTACCAAAAGATGCATGTGCATGCTTAAAACGCGTTTTCGCACAAATGCGTGCGCGGGTGCTAAAAAGAGCAGCATCGGCATGCTTAGCACGTCGTTTGGTAGAAATCCACGTGCGCGTTCTGCCAAAAGCACCATTTGCATGCACATCTTGTGGTTTTGCGGAAAACTTCGTCCGCGTCTACCAAAAGATGCATGTGCACGCTTAAAACGCGTTTTCGCACAAATCCGTGCGCGGGTGCTAAAAAGAGCAGCATCGGCATGCTTAGCACGTCGTTTGGTAGAAATCCACGTGCGCGTTCTGCCAAAAGCACCATTTGCATGCACATCTTGTGGTTTTGCAGAAAACTTCATCCGCGTCTACCAAAAGATGCATGTGCATGCTTAAAACGCGTTTTCGCACAAATCTGTGCGCGGGTGCTAAAAAGAGCAGCATCGGCATGCTTAGCACGTCGTTTGGTAGAAATCCACGTGCGCGTTCTGCAAAAAGCACCATTTGCTAAACATCTTGTGGTTTTGCAGAAAACTCCATCCGCGTCTACCAAAAGATACATGTGCATGCTTAAAACGCGTTTTCGCACAAATCCGTGCGCGGGTGCTAAAAAGAGCAGCATCGGCATGCTTAGCACGTCGTTTGGTAGAAATCCACGTGCGCGTTCTGCAAAAAGCACCATTTGCATGCACATCTTGTGGTTTTGCAGAAAACTTCATCCGCGTCTACCAAAAGATGCATGTGCATGCTTAAAACGCGTTTTCGCACAAATGCGTGCGCGGGTGCTAAAAAGAGCAGCATCGGCGTGCTTAGCACGTCGTTTGGTAGAAATCCCCGTGCGCGTTCTGCAAAAAGCACCATTTGCATGCACATCTTGTGGTTTTGCAGAAAACTTCATCCGCGTCTACCAAAAGATGCATGTGCATGCTTAAAACGCGTTTTCGCACAAATGCGTGCGCGGGTGCTAGAGAGAGCAGCATCGGCATGCTTAGCACGTCGTTTGGTAGAAATCCACGTGCGCGTTCTGCCAAAAGCACCATTTGCATGCACATCTTGTGGTTTTGCAGAAAACTTCATCCGCGTCTACCAAAAGATGCATGTGCATGCTTAAAACGCGTCTTCGCACAAATGCGTTTGCGGGTGCTAAAAAGAGCAGCATCGGCATGCTTAGCACGTCGTTTGGTAGAAATCCACGTGCGCGTTCTGCCAAAAGCACCATTTGCATGCACATCTTGTGGTTTTGCAGAAAACTCCATCCGCGTCTACCAAAAGATACATGTGCATGCTTAAAACGCGTTTTCGCACAAATCCGTGCGCGGGTGCTAAAAAGAGCAGCATCGGCATGCTTAGCACGTCGTTTGGTAGAAATCCACGTGCGCGTTCTGCAAAAAGCACCATTTGCTAAACATCTTGTGGTTTTGCAGAAAACTTCATCCGCGTCTACCAAAAGATGCATGTGCACGCTTAAAACGCGTTTTCGCACAAATGCGTGGGCGGGTGCTAAAAAGAGCAGCATCGGCATGCTTAGCACGTCGTTTGGTAGAAATCCACGTGCGCGTTCTGCAAAAAGCACCATTTGCATGCACATCTTGTGGTTTTGCAGAAAACTTCATCCGCGTCTACCAAAAGATGCATGTGCATGCTTAAAACGCGTTTTCGCACAAATGCGCGCGCGGGTGCTAAAAAGAGCAGCATCGGCATGCTTAGCACGTCGTTTGGTAGAAATCCACGTGCGCGTTCTGCCAAAAGCACCATTTGCATGCACATCTTGTGGTTTTGCAGAAAACTTCGTCCGCGTCTACCAAAAGATGCATGTGCACGCTTAAAACGCGTTTTCGCACAAATCCGTGCGCGGGTGCTAAAAAGAGCAGCATCGGCATGCTTAGCACGTCGTTTGGTAGAATCCACGTGCGCGTTCTGCCAAAAGCACCATTTGCATGCACATCTTGTGGTTTTGCAGAAAACTTCATCCGCGTCTACCAAAAGATGCATGTGCATGCTTAAAACGCGTTTTCGCACAAATCCGTGCGCGGGTGCTAAAAAGAGCAGCATCGGCATGCTTAGCACGTCGTTTGGTAGAAATCCACGTGCGCGTTCTGCCAAAAGCACCATTTGCATGCACATCTTGTGGTTTTGCAGAAAACTCCATCCGCGTCTACCAAAAGATACATGTGCATGCTTAAAACGCGTTTTCGCACAAATCCGTGCGCGGGTGCTAAAAAGAGCAGCATCGGCATGCTTAGCACGTCGTTTGGTAGAAATCCACGTGCGCGTTCTGCAAAAAGCACCATTTGCATGCACATCTTGTGGTTTTGCAGAAAACTTCATCCGCGTCTACCAAAAGATGCATGTGCATGCTTAAAACGCGTTTTCGCACAAATGCGTGCGCGGGTGCTAAAAAGAGCAGCATCGGCATGCTTAGCACGTCGTTTGGTAGAAATCCACGTGCGCGTTCTGCAAAAAGCACCATTTGCATGCACATCTTGTGGTTTTGCAGAAAACTTCATCCGCGTCTACCAAAAGATGCATGTGCATGCTTAAAACGCGTTTTCGCACAAATGCGTGCGTGGGTGCTAGAGAGAGCAGCATCGGCATGCTTAGCACGTCGTTTGGTAGAAATCCACGTGCGCGTTCTGCCAAAAGCACCATTTGCATGCACATCTTGTGGTTTTGCAGAAAACTTCATCCGCGTCTACCAAAAGATGCATGTGCATGCTTAAAACGCGTTTTCGCACAAATGCGTTTGCGGGTGCTAAAAAGAGCAGCATCGGCATGCTTAGCACGTCGTTTGGTAGAAATCCACGTGCGCGTTCTGCCAAAAGCACCATTTGCATGCACATCTTGTGGTTTTGCAGAAAACTCCATCCGCGTCTACCAAAAGATACATGTGCATGCTTAAAACGCGTTTTCGCACAAACCCGTGCGCGGGTGCTAAAAAGAGCAGCATCGGCATGCTTAGCACGTCGTTTAGTAGAAATCCACGTGCGCGTTCTGCAAAAAGCACCATTTGCATGCACATCTTGTGGTTTTGCAGAAAACTTCATCCGCGTCTACCAAAAGATGCATGTGCATGCTTAAAACGCGTTTTCGCACAAATGCGTGCGCGGGTGCTAAAAAGAGCAGCATCGGCATGCTTAGCACGTCGTTTGGTAGAAATCCACGTGCGCGTTCTGCAAAAAGCACCATTTGCATGCACATCTTGTGGTTTTGCAGAAAACTTCATCCGCGTCTACCAAAAGATGCATGTGCATGCTTAAAACGCGTTTTCGCACAAATGCGTGCGCGGGTGCTAGAGAGAGCAGCATCGGCATGCTTAGCACGTCGTTTGGTAGAAATCCACGTGCGCGTTCTGCCAAAAGCACCATTTGCATGCACATCTTGTGGTTTTGCAGAAAACTTCATCCGCGTCTACCAAAAGATGCATGTGCATGCTTAAAACGCGTTTTCGCACAAATGCGTGCGCGGGTGCTAAAAAGAGCAGCATCGGCATGCTTAGCACGTCGTTTGGTAGAAATCCACGTGCGCGTTCTGCCAAAAGCACCATTTGCATGCACATCTTGTGGTTTTGCAGAAAACTTCGTCCGCGTCTACCAAAAGATGCATGTGCACGCTTAAAACGCGTTTTCGCACAAATCCGTGCGCGGGTGCTAAAAAGAGCAGCATCGGCATGCTTAGCACGTCGTTTGGTAGAATCCACGTGCGCGTTCTGCCAAAAGCACCATTTGCATGCACATCTTGTGGTTTTGCAGAAAACTTCATCCGCGTCTACCAAAAGATGCATGTGCATGCTTAAAACGCGTTTTCGCACAAATCCGTGCGCGGGTGCTAAAAAGAGCAGCATCGGCATGCTTAGCACGTCGTTTGGTAGAAATCCACGTGCGCGTTCTGCCAAAAGCACCATTTGCATGCACATCTTGTGGTTTTGCAGAAAACTCCATCCGCGTCTACCAAAAGATACATGTGCATGCTTAAAACGCGTTTTCGCACAAATCCGTGCGCGGGTGCTAAAAAGAGCAGCATCGGCATGCTTAGCACGTCGTTTGGTAGAAATCCACGTGCGCGTTCTGCAAAAAGCACCATTTGCATGCACATCTTGTGGTTTTGCAGAAAACTTCATCCGCGTCTACCAAAAGATGCATGTGCATGCTTAAAACGCGTTTTCGCACAAATGCGTGCGCGGGTGCTAAAAAGAGCAGCATCGGCATGCTTAGCACGTCGTTTGGTAGAAATCCACGTGCGCGTTCTGCAAAAAGCACCATTTGCATGCACATCTTGTGGTTTTGCAGAAAACTTCATCCGCGTCTACCAAAAGATGCATGTGCATGCTTAAAACGCGTTTTCGCACAAATGCGTGCGCGGGTGCTAGAGAGAGCAGCATCGGCATGCTTAGCACGTCGTTTGGTAGAAATCCACGTGCGCGTTCTGCCAAAAGCACCATTTGCATGCACATCTTGTGGTTTTGCAGAAAACTTCATCCGCGTCTACCAAAAGATGCATGTGCATGCTTAAAACGCGTTTTCGCACAAATGCGTTTGCGGGTGCTAAAAAGAGCAGCATCGGCATGCTTAGCACGTCGTTTGGTAGAAATCCACGTGCGCGTTCTGCCAAAAGCACCATTTGCATGCACATCTTGTGGTTTTGCAGAAAACTCCATCCGCGTCTACCAAAAGATACATGTGCATGCTTAAAACGCGTTTTCGCACAAACCCGTGCGCGGGTGCTAAAAAGAGCAGCATCGGCATGCTTAGCACGTCGTTTAGTAGAAATCCACGTGCGCGTTCTGCAAAAAGCACCATTTGCATGCACATCTTGTGGTTTTGCAGAAAACTTCATCCGCGTCTACCAAAAGATGCATGTGCATGCTTAAAACGCGTTTTCGCACAAATGCGTGCGCGGGTGCTAAAAAGAGCAGCATCGGCATGCTTAGCACGTCGTTTGGTAGAAATCCACGTGCGCGTTCTGCAAAAAGCACCATTTGCATGCACATCTTGTGGTTTTGCAGAAAACTTCATCCGCGTCTACCAAAAGATGCATGTGCATGCTTAAAACGCGTTTTCGCACAAATGCGTGCGCGGGTGCTAGAGAGAGCAGCATCGGCATGCTTAGCACGTCGTTTGGTAGAAATCCACGTGCGCGTTCTGCCAAAAGCACCATTTGCATGCACATCTTGTGGTTTTGCAGAAAACTTCATCCGCGTCTACCAAAAGATGCATGTGCATGCTTAAAACGCGTTTTCGCACAAATGCGTTTGCGGGTGCTAAAAAGAGCAGCATAGGCATGTTTAGCACGTCGTTTGGTAGAAATCCACGTGCGCGTTCTGCCAAAAGCACCATTTGCATGCACATCTTGTGGTTTTGCAGAAAACTTCATCCGCGTCTACCAAAAGATGCATGTGCATGCTTAAAACGCGTTTTCGCACAAATCCGTGCGCGGGTGCTAAAAAGAGCAGCATCGGCATGCTTAGCACGTCGTTTGGTAGAAATCCACGTGCGCGTTCTGCCAAAAGCACCATTTGCATGCACATCTTGTGGTTTTGCAGAAAACTTCATCCGCGTCTACCAAAAGATACATGTGCATGCTTAAAACGCGTTTTCGCACAAATGCGTGCGCGGGTGCTAAAAAGAGCAGCATCGGCATGCTTAGCACGTCGTTTGGTAGAAATCCACGTGCGCGTTCTGCCAAAAGCACCATTTGCATGCACATCTTGTGGTTTTGCAGAAAACTTCGTCCGCGTCTACCAAAAGATGCATGTGCACGCTTAAAACGCGTTTTCGCACAAATCCGTGCGCGGGTGCTAAAAAGAGCAGCATCGGCATGCTTAGCACGTCGTTTGGTAGAAATCCACGTGCGCGTTCTGCCAAAAGCACCATTTGCATGCACATCTTGTGGTTTTGCAGAAAACTTCATCCGCGTCTACCAAAAGATGCATGTGCATGCTTAAAACGCGTTTTCGCACAAATCCGTGCGCGGGTGCTAAAAAGAGCAGCATCGGCATGCTTAGCACGTCGTTTGGTAGAAATCCACGTGCGCGTTCTGCCAAAAGCACCATTTGCATGCACATCTTGTGGTTTTGCAGAAAACTCCATCCGCGTCTACCAAAAGATACATGTGCATGCTTAAAACGCGTTTTCGCACAAATCCGTGCGCGGGTGCTAAAAAGAGCAGCATCGGCATGCTTAGCACGTCGTTTGGTAGAAATCCACGTGCGCGTTCTGCAAAAAGCACCATTTGCATGCACATCTTGTGGTTTTGCAGAAAACTTCATCCGCGTCTACCAAAAGATGCATGTGCATGCTTAAAACGCGTTTTCGCACAAATGCGTGCGCGGGTGCTAAAAAGAGCAGCATCGGCATGCTTAGCACGTCGTTTGGTAGAAATCCACGTGCGCCTTCTGCAAAAAGCACCATTTGCATGCACATCTTGTGGTTTTGCAGAAAACTTCATCCGCGTCTACCAAAAGATGCATGTGCATGCTTAAAACGCGTTTTCGCACAAATGCGTGCGCGGGTGCTAGAGAGAGCAGCATCGGCATGCTTAGCACGTCGTTTGGTAGAAATTCACGTGCGCGTTCTGCCAAAAGCACCATTTGCATGCACATCTTGTGGTTTTGCAGAAAACTTCATCCGCGTCTACCAAAAGATGCATGTGCATGCTTAAAACGCGTTTTCGCACAAATGCGTTTGCGGGTGCTAAAAAGAGCAGCATCGGCATGCTTAGCACGTCGTTTGGTAGAAATCCACGTGCGCGTTCTGCCAAAAGCACCATTTGCATGCACATCTTGTGGTTTTGCAGAAAACTCCATCAGCGTCTACCAAAAGATACATGTGCATGCTTAAAACGCGTTTTCGCACAAACCCGTGCGCGGGTGCTAAAAAGAGCAGCATCGGCATGCTTAGCACGTCGTTTAGTAGAAATCCACGTGCGCGTTCTGCAAAAAGCACCATTTGCATGCACATCTTGTGGTTTTGCAGAAAACTTCATCCGCGTCTACCAAAAGATGCATGTGCATGCTTAAAACGCGTTTTCGCACAAATGCGTGCGCGGGTGCTAAAAAGAGCAGCATCGGCATGCTTAGCACGTCGTTTGGTAGAAATCCACGTGCGCGTTCTGCAAAAAGCACCATTTGCATGCACATCTTGTGGTTTTGCAGAAAACTTCATCCGCGTCTACCAAAAGATGCATGTGCATGCTTAAAACGCGTTTTCGCACAAATGCTTGCGCGGGTGCTAGAGAGAGCAGCATCGGCATGCTTAGCACGTCGTTTGGTAGAAATCCACGTGCGCGTTCTGCCAAAAGCACCATTTGCATGCACATCTTGTGGTTTTGCAGAAAACTTCATCCGCGTCTACCAAAAGATGCATGTGCATGCTTAAAACGCGTTTTCGCACAAATGCGTTTGCGGGTGCTAAAAAGAGCAGCATAGGCATGTTTAGCACGTCGTTTGGTAGAAATCCACGTGCGCGTTCTGCCAAAAGCACCATTTGCATGCACATCTTGTGGTTTTGCAGAAAACTTCATCCGCGTCTACCAAAAGATGCATGTGCATGCTTAAAACGCGTTTTCGCACAAATCCGTGCGCGGGTGCTAAAAAGAGCAGCATCGGCATGCTTAGCACGTCGTTTGGTAGAAATCCACGTGCGCGTTCTGCCAAAAGCACCATTTGCATGCACATCTTGTGGTTTTGCAGAAAACTTCATCCGCGTCTACCAAAAGATACATGTGCATGCTTAAAACGCGTTTTCGCACAAATGCGTGCGCGGGTGCTAAAAAGAGCAGCATCGGCATGCTTAGCACGTCGTTTGGTAGAAATCCACGTGCGCGTTCTGCCAAAAGCACCATTTGCATGCACATCTTGTGGTTTTGCAGAAAACTTCGTCCGCGTCTACCAAAAGATGCATGTGCACGCTTAAAACGCGTTTTCGCACAAATCCGTGCGCGGGTGCTAAAAAGAGCAGCATCGGCATGCTTAGCACGTCGTTTGGTAGAAATCCACGTGCGCGTTCTGCCAAAAGCACCATTTGCATGCACATCTTGTGGTTTTGCAGAAAACTTCATCCGCGTCTACCAAAAGATGCATGTGCATGCTTAAAACGCGTTTTCGCACAAATCCGTGCGCGGGTGCTAAAAAGAGCAGCATCGGCATGCTTAGCACGTCGTTTGGTAGAAATCCACGTGCGCGTTCTGCCAAAAGCACCATTTGCATGCACATCTTGTGGTTTTGCAGAAAACTCCATCCGCGTCTACCAAAAGATACATGTGCATGCTTAAAACGCGTTTTCGCACAAATCCGTGCGCGGGTGCTAAAAAGAGCAGCATCGGCATGCTTAGCACGTCGTTTGGTAGAAATCCACGTGCGCGTTCTGCAAAAAGCACCATTTGCATGCACATCTTGTGGTTTTGCAGAAAACTTCATCCGCGTCTACCAAAAGATGCATGTGCATGCTTAAAACGCGTTTTCGCACAAATGCGTGCGCGGGTGCTAAAAAGAGCAGCATCGGCATGCTTAGCACGTCGTTTGGTAGAAATCCACGTGCGCCTTCTGCAAAAAGCACCATTTGCATGCACATCTTGTGGTTTTGCAGAAAACTTCATCCGCGTCTACCAAAAGATGCATGTGCATGCTTAAAACGCGTTTTCGCACAAATGCGTGCGCGGGTGCTAGAGAGAGCAGCATCGGCATGCTTAGCACGTCGTTTGGTAGAAATCCACGTGCGCGTTCTGCCAAAAGCACCATTTGCATGCACATCTTGTGGTTTTGCAGAAAACTTCATCCGCGTCTACCAAAAGATGCATGTGCATGCTTAAAACGCGTTTTCGCACAAATGCGTTTGCGGGTGCTAAAAAGAGCAGCATCGGCATGTTTAGCACGTCGTTTGGTAGAAATCCACGTGCGCGTTCTGCCAAAAGCACCATTTGCATGCACATCTTGTGGTTTTGCAGAAAACTTCATCCGCGTCTACCAAAAGATGCATGTGCATGCTTAAAACGCGTTTTCGCACAAATGCGTGCGCGGGTGCTAAAAAGAGCAGCATCGGCATGCTTAGCACGTCGTTTGGTAGAAATCCACGTGCGCGTTCTGCAAAAAGCACCATTTGCATGCACATCTTGTGGTTTTGCAGAAAACTTCATCCGCGTCTACCAAAAGATGCATGTGCATGCTTAAAACGCGTTTTCGCACAAATGCGTGCGCGGGTGCTAGAGAGAGCAGCATCGGCATGCTTAGCACGTCGTTTGGTAGAAATCCACGTGCGCGTTCTGCCAAAAGCACCATTTGCATGCACATCTTGTGGTTTTGCAGAAAACTTCATCCGCGTCTACCAAAAGATGCATGTGCATGCTTAAAACGCGTTTTCGCACAAATGCGTTTGCGGGTGCTAAAAAGAGCAGCATCGGCATGTTTAGCACGTCGTTTGGTAGAAATCCACGTGCGCGTTCTGCCAAAAGCACCATTTGCATGCACATCTTGTGGTTTTGCAGAAAACTTCATCCGCGTCTACCAAAAGATGCATGTGCATGCTTAAAACGCGTTTTCGCACAAATCCGTGCGCGGGTGCTAAAAAGAGCAGCATCGGCATGCTTAGCACGTCGTTTGGTAGAAATCCACGTGCGCGTTCTGCCAAAAGCACCATTTGCATGCACATCTTGTGGTTTTGCAGAAAACTTCATCCGCGTCTACCAAAAGATACATGTGCATGCTTAAAACGCGTTTTCGCACAAATGCGTGCGCGGGTGCTAAAAAGAGCAGCATCGGCATGCTTAGCACGTCGTTTGGTAGAAATCCACGTGCGCGTTCTGCCAAAAGCACCATTTGCATGCACATCTTGTGGTTTTGCAGAAAACTTCGTCCGCGTCTACCAAAAGATGCATGTGCACGCTTAAAACGCGTTTTCGCACAAATCCGTGCGCGGGTGCTAAAAAGAGCAGCATCGGCATGCTTAGCACGTCGTTTGGTAGAAATCCACGTGCGCGTTCTGCCAAAAGCACCATTTGCATGCACATCTTGTGGTTTTGCAGAAAACTTCATCCGCGTCTACCAAAAGATGCATGTGCATGCTTAAAACGCGTTTTCGCACAAATCCGTGCGCGGGTGCTAAAAAGAGCAGCATCGGCATGCTTAGCACGTCGTTTGGTAGAAATCCACGTGCGCGTTCTGCCAAAAGCACCATTTGCATGCACATCTTGTGGTTTTGCAGAAAACTCCATCCGCGTCTACCAAAAGATACATGTGCATGCTTAAAACGCGTTTTCGCACAAATCCGTGCGCGGGTGCTAAAAAGAGCAGCATCGGCATGCTTAGCACGTCGTTTGGTAGAAATCCACGTGCGCGTTCTGCAAAAAGCACCATTTGCATGCACATCTTGTGGTTTTGCAGAAAACTTCATCCGCGTCTACCAAAAGATGCATGTGCATGCTTAAAACGCGTTTTCGCACAAATGCGTGCGCGGGTGCTAAAAAGAGCAGCATCGGCATGCTTAGCACGTCGTTTGGTAGAAATCCACGTGCGCCTTCTGCAAAAAGCACCATTTGCATGCACATCTTGTGGTTTTGCAGAAAACTTCATCCGCGTCTACCAAAAGATGCATGTGCATGCTTAAAAAGCGTTTTCGCACAAATGCGTGCGCGGGTGCTAGAGAGAGCAGCATCGGCATGCTTAGCACGTCGTTTGGTAGAAATCCACGTGCGCGTTCTGCCAAAAGCACCATTTGCATGCACATCTTGTGGTTTTGCAGAAAACTTCATCCGCGTCTACCAAAAGATGCATGTGCATGCTTAAAACGCGTTTTCGCACAAATGCGTTTGCGGGTGCTAAAAAGAGCAGCATCGGCATGTTTAGCACGTCGTTTGGTAGAAATCCACGTGCGCGTTCTGCCAAAAGCACCATTTGCATGCACATCTTGTGGTTTTGCAGAAAACTTCATCCGCGTCTACCAAAAGATGCATGTGCATGCTTAAAACGCGTTTTCGCACAAATCCGTGCGCGGGTGCTAAAAAGAGCAGCATCGGCATGCTTAGCACGTCGTTTGGTAGAAATCCACGTGCGCGTTCTGCCAAAAGCACCATTTGCATGCACATCTTGTGGTTTTGCAGAAAACTTCATCCGCGTCTACCAAAAGATACATGTGCATGCTTAAAACGCGTTTTCGCACAAATGCGTGCGCGGGTGCTAAAAAGAGCAGCATCGGCATGCTTAGCACGTCGTTTGGTAGAAATTCACGTGCGCGTTCTGCAAAAAGCACCATTTGCATGCACATCTTGTGGTTTTGCAGAAAACTTCATCCGCGTCTACCAAAAGAGGCATGTGCAAGCTTAAAACGCGTTTTCGCACAAATCCGTGCGCGGGTGCTAAAAAGAGCAGCATCGGCATGCTTAGCACGTCGTTTGGTAGAAATCCACGTGCGCGTTCTGCAAAAAGCACCATTTGCATGCACATCTTGTGGTTTTGCAGAAAATTTCACCCGCGTCTACCAAAAGATGCATGTGCATGCTTAAAACGCGTTTTCGCCCAAATCCGTGCGCGGGTGCTAAAAAGAGCAGAATCGGCATGCTTAGCACGTCGTTTGGTAGAAATCCACGTGCGCGTTCTGCAAAAAGCACCATTTGCATGCACATCTTGTGGTTTTGCAGAAAACTTCATCCGCGTCTACCAAAAGATGCATGTGCATGCTTAAAACGCGTTTTCGCACAAATGCGTGCGCGGGTGCTAAAAAGAGCAGCATCGGCATGCTTAGCACGTCGTTTGGTAGAAATCCACGTGCGCGTTCTGCAAAAAGCACCATTTGCATGCACATCTTGTGGTTTTGCAGAAAACTTCATCCGCGTCTACCAAAAGATGCATGTGCATGCTTAAAACGCGTTTTCGCACAAATGCGTGCGCGGGTGCTAAAAAGAGCAACATCGGCATGCTTAGCACGTCGTTTGGTAGAAATCCACGTGCGCGTTCTGCCAAAAGCACCATTTGCATGCACATCTTGTGGTTTTGCAGAAAACTTCATCCGCGTCTACCAAAAGATGCATGTGTATGCTTAAAACGCGTTTTCGCACAAATGCATGCGCGGGTGCTAAAAAGAGCAGCATCGGCATGCTTAGCACGTCGTTTGGTAGAAATCCACGTGCGCGTTCTGCCAAAAGCACCATTTGCATGCACATCTTGTGGTTTTGCAGAAAACTTCATCCGCGTCTACCAAAAGATGCATGTGCATGCTTAAAACGCGTTTTCGCACAAATCCGTGCGCGGGTGCTAAAAAGAGCAGCATCGACATGCTTAGCACGTCGTTTGGTAGAAATCCACGTGCGCGTTCTGCAAAAAGCACCATTTGCATGCACATCTTGTGGTTTTGCAGAAAACTTCATCCGCGTCTACCAAAAGATGCATGTGCATGCTTAAAACGCGTTTTCGCACAAATCCGTGCGCGGGTGCTAAAAAGAGCAGCATCGGCATGCTTAGCACGTCGTTTGGTAGAAATCCAGGTGCGCGTTCTGCAAAAAGCACCATTTGCATGCACATCTTGTGGTTTTGCAGAAAACTTCATCCGCGTCTACCAAAAGATGCATGTGCATGCTTAAAACGCGTTTTCGCACAAATGCGTGCGCGGGTGCTAAAAAGAGCAGCATCGGCATGCTTAGCACGTCGTTTGGTAGAAATCCACGTGCGCCTTCTGCAAAAAGCACCATTTGCATGCACATCTTGTGGTTTTGCAGAAAACTTCATCCGCGTCTACCAAAAGATGCATGTGCATGCTTAAAACGCGTTTTCGCACAAATGCGTGCGCGGGTGCTAGAGAGAGCAGCATCGGCATGCTTAGCACGTCGTTTGGTAGAAATCCACGTGCGCGTTCTGCCAAAAGCACCATTTGCATGCACATCTTGTGGTTTTGCAGAAAACTTCATCCGCGTCTACCAAAAGATGCATGTGCATGCTTAAAACGCGTTTTCGCACAAATGCGTTTGCGGGTGCTAAAAAGAGCAGCATCGGCATGTTTAGCACGTCGTTTGGTAGAAATCCACGTGCGCGTTCTGCCAAAAGCACCATTTGCATGCACATCTTGTGGTTTTGCTGAAAACTTCATCCGCGTCTACCAAAAGATGCATGTGCATGCTTAAAACGCGTTTTCGCACAAATCCGTGCGCGGGTGCTAAAAAGAGCAGCATCGGCATGCTTAGCACGTCGTTTGGTAGAAATCCACGTGCGCGTTCTGCCAAAAGCACTATTTGCATGCACATCTTGTGGTTTTGCAGAAAACTTCATCCGCGTCTACCAAAAGATACATGTGCATGCTTAAAACGCGTTTTCGCACAAATGCGTGCGCGGGTGCTAAAAAGAGCAGCATCGGCATGCTTAGCACGTCGTTTGGTAGAAATTCACGTGCGCGTTCTGCCAAAAGCACCATTTGCATGCACATCTTGTGGTTTTGCAGAAAACTTCATCCGCGTCTACCAAAAGAGGCATGTGCAAGCTTAAAACGCGTTTTCGCACAAATCCGTGCGCGGGTGCTAAAAAGAGCAGCATCGGCATGCTTAGCACGTCGTTTGGTAGAAATCCACGTGCGTGTTCTGCAAAAAGCACCATTTGCATGCACATCTTGTGGTTTTGCAGAAAACTTCACCCGCGTCTACCAAAAGATGCATGTGCATGCTTAAAACGCGTTTTCGCCCAAATCCGTGCGCGGGTGCTAAAAAGAGCAGCATCGGCATGCTTAGCACGTCGTTTGGTAGAAATCCACGTGCGCGTTCTGCAAAAAGCACCATTTGCATGCACATCTTGTGGTTTTGCAGAAAACTTCATCCGCGTCTACCAAAAGATGCATGTGCATGCTTAAAACGCGTTTTCGCACAAATGCGTGCGCGGGTGCTAAAAAGAGCAGCATCGGCATGCTTAGCACGTCGTTCGGTAGAAATCCACGTGCGCGTTCTGCAAAAAGCACCATTTGCATGCACATCTTGTGGTTTTGCAGAAAACTTCATCCGCGTCTACCAAAAGATGCATGTGCATGCTTAAAACGCGTTTTCGCACAAATGCGTGCGCGGGTGCTAAAAAGAGCAGCATCGGCATGCTTAGCACGTCGTTTGGTAGAAATCCACGTGCGCGTTCTGCCAAAAGCACCATTTGCATGCACATCTTGTGGTTTTGCAGAAGACTTCATCCGCGTCTACCAAAAGATGCATGTGCATGCTTAAAACGCGTTTTCGCACAAATGCATGCGCGGGTGCTAAAAAGAGCAGCATCGGCATGCTTAGCACGTCGTTTGGTAGAAATCCACGTGCGCGTTCTGCCAAAAGCACCATTTGCATGCACATCTTGTGGTTTTGCAGAAAACTTCATCCGCGTCTACCAAAAGATGCATGTGCATGCTTAAAACGCGTTTTCGCACAAATCCGTGCGCGGGTGCTAAAAAGAGCAGCATCGACATGCTTAGCACGTCGTTTGGTAGAAATCCACGTGCGCGTTCTGCAAAAAGCACCATTTGCAGGCACATCTTGTGGTTTTGCAGAAAACTTCATCCGCGTCTACCAAAAGATGCATGTGCATGCTTAAAACGCGTTTTCGCACAAATCCGTGCGCGGGTGCTAAAAAGAGCAGCATCGGCATGCTTAGCACGTCGTTTGGTAGAAATCCACGTGCGCGTTCTGCAAAAAGCACCATTTGCATGCACATCTTGTGGTTTTGCAGAAAACTTCATCCGCGTCTACCAAAAGATGCATGTGCATGCTTAAAACGCGTTTTCGCACAAATGCATGCGCGGGTGCTAAAAAGAGCAGCATCGGCATGCTTAGCACGTCGTTTGGTAGAAATCCACGTGCGCGTTCTGCCAAAAGCACCATTTGCATGCACATCTTGTGGTTTTGCAGAAAACTTCATCCGCGTCTACCAAAAGATGCATGTGCATGCTTAAAACGCGTTTTCGCACAAATGCGTGCGCGGGTGCTAAAAAGAGCAGCATCGGCATGCTTAGCACGTCGTTTGGTAGAAATCCACGTGCGCGTTCTGCCAAAAGCACCATTTGCATGCACATCTTGTGGTTTTGCAGAAAACTTCATCCGCGTCTACCAAAAGATGCATGTGCATGCTTAAGACGCGTTTTCGCACAAATCCGTGCGCGGGTGCTAAAAAGAGCAGCATCGGCATGCTTAGCACGTCGTTTGGTAGAAATCCACGTGCGCGTTCTGCCAAAAGCACCATTTGCATGCACATCTTGTGGTTTTGCAGAAAACTTCATCCGCGTCTACCAAAAGATGCATGTGCATGCTTAAAACGCGTTTTCGCACAAATCCGTGCGCGGGTGCTAAAAAGAGCAGCATCGGCATGCTTAGCACGTCGTTTGGTAGAAATCCACGTGCGCGTTCTGCCAAAAGCACCATTTGCATGCACATCTTGTGGTTTTGCAGAAAACTCCATCCGCGTCTACGAAAAGATACATGTGCATGCTTAAAACGCGTTTTCGCACAAATGCGTGCGCGGGTGCTAAAAAGAGCAGCATCGGCATGCTTTGCACGTCGTTTGGTAGAATTTCACGTGCGCGTTCTGCCAAAAGCACCATTTGCATGCACATCTTGTGGTTTTGCAGAAAACTTCATCCGCGTCTACCAAAAGATGCATGTGCATGCTTAAAACGCGTTTTCGCACAAATCCGTGCGCGGGTGCTAAAAAGAGCAGCATCGGCATGCTTAGCACGTCGTTTGGTAGAAATCCACGTGCGCGTTCTGCAAAAAGCACCATTTGCATGCACATCTTGTGGTTTTGCAGAAAACTTCATCCGCGTCTACCAAAAGATGAATGTGCATGCTTAAAACGCGTTTTCGCACAAATGCGTGCGCGGGTGCTAAAAAGAGCAGCATCGGCATGCTTAGCACGTCGTTTGGTAGAAATCCACGTGCGCGTTCTGCAAAAAGCACCATTTGCATGCACATCTTGTGGTTTTGCAGAAAACTTCATCCGCGTCTACCAAAAGATGCATGTGCATGCTTAAAACGCGTTTTCGCACAAATGCGTGCGCGGGTGCTAAAAAGAGCAGCATCGGCATGCTTAGCACGTCGTTTGGTAGAAATCCACGTGCGCGTTCTGCAAAAAGCACCATTTGCATGCTCATCTTGTGGTTTTGCAGAAAACTTCATCCGCGTCTACCAAAAGATGCATGTGCATGCTTAAAACGCGTTTTCGCACAAATGCGTGCGCGGGTGCTAAAAAGAGCAGCATCGGCATGCTTAGCACGTCGTTTGGTAGAAATCCACGTGCGCGTTCTGCAAAAAGCACCATTTGCATGCACATCTTGTGGTTTTGCAGAAAACTTCATCCGCGTCTACCAAAAGATGCATGTGCATGCTTAAAACGCGTTTTCGCACAAATGCGTGCGCGGGTGCTAAAAAGAGCAGCATCGGCATGCTTAGCACGTCGTTTGGTAGAAATCCACGTGCGCGTTCTGCCAAAAGCACCATTTGCATGCACATCTTGTGGTTTTGCAGAAAACTTCATCCGCGTCTACCAAAAGATGCATGTGCATACTTAAAACGCGTTTTCGCACAAATGCGTGCGCGGGTGCTAAAAAGAGCAGCATCGGCATGCTTAGCACGTCGTTTGGTAGAAATCCACGTGCGCGTTCTGCCAAAAGCACCATTTGCATGCACATCTTGTGGTTTTGCAGAAAACTTCATCCGCGTCTACCAAAAGATGCATGTGCATGCTTAAAACGCGTTTTCGCACAAATCCGTGCGCGGGTGCTAAAAAGAGCAGCATCGGCATGCTTAGCACGTCGTTTGGTAGAAATCCACGTGCGCGTTCTGCCAAAAGCACCATTTGCATGCACATCTTGTGGTTTTGCAGAAAACTTCATCCGCGTCTACCAAAAGATGCATGTGCATGCTTAAAACGCGTTTTCGCACAAATCCGTGCGCGGGTGCTAAAAAGAGCAGCATCGGCATGCTTAGCACGTCGTTTGGTAGAAATCCACGTGCGCGTTCTGCCAAAAGCACCATTTGCATGCACATCTTGTGGTTTTGCAGAAAACTTCATCCGCGTCTACCAAAAGATGAATGTGCATGCTTAAAACGCGTTTTCGCACAAATGCGTGCGCGGGTGCTAAAAAGAGCAGCATCGGCATGCTTAGCACGTCGTTTGGTAGAAATCCACGTGCGCGTTCTGCCAAAAGCACCATTTGCATGCACATCTTGTGGTTTTGCAGAAAACTTCATCCGCGTCTACCAAAAGATGCATGTGCATGCTTAAAAACGCGTTTTCGCACAAATCCGTGCGCGGGTGCTAAAAAGAGCAGCATCGGCATGCTTAGCACGTCGTTTGGTAGAAATCCACGTGCGCGTTCTGCAAAAAGCACCATTTGCATGCTCATCTTGTGGTTTTGCAGAAAACTTCATCCGCGTCTACCAAAAGATGCTGTGCATGCTTAAAACGCGTTTTCGTACAAATCCGTGCGCGGGTGCTAAAAAGAGCAGCATCGGCAAGCTTAGCACGTCGTTTGGTAGAAATCCACGTGCGCGTTCTGCAAAAAGCACCATTTGCATGCACATCTTGTGGTTTTGCAGAAAACTTCATCCGCGTCTACCAAAAGATGCATGTGCATGCTTAAAACGCGTTTTCGCACAAATGCGTGCGCGGGTGCTAAAAAGAGCAGCATCGGCATGCTTAGCACGTCGTTTGGTAGAAATCCACGAGCGCGTTCTGCAAAAAGCACCATTTGCATGCACAACTTGTGGTTTTGCAGAAAACGTCATCCGCGTCTACCAAAAGATGCATGTGCATGCTTAAAACGCGTTTTCGCACAAATGCGTGCGCGGGTGCTAAAAAGAGCAGCATCGGCATGCTTAGCACGTCGTTTGGTAGAAATCCACGTGCGCGTTCTGCCAAAAGCACCATTTGCATGCACATCTTGTGGTTTTGCAGAAAACTTCATCCGCGTCTACCAAAAGATGCATGTGCATGCTTAAAACGCGTTTTCGCACAAATCCGTGCGCGGGTGCTAAAAAGAGCAGCATCGGCATGCTTAGCACGTCGTTTGGTAGAAATCCACGTGCGCGTTCTGCCAAAAGCACCATTTGCATGCACATCTTGTGGTTTTGCAGAAAACTCCATCCGCGTCTACCAAAAGATACATGTGCATGCTTAAAACGCGTTTTCGCACAAATGCGTGCGCGGGTGCTAAAAAGAGCAGCATCGGCATGCTTAGCACGTCGTTTGGTAGAAATTCACGTGCGCGTTCTGCCAAAAGCACCATTTGCATGCACATCTTGTGGTTTTGCAGAAAACTTCATCCGCGTCTACCGAAAGAGGCATGTGCATGCTTAAAACGCGTTTTCGCACAAATCCGTGCGCGGGTGCTAAAAAGAGCAGCATCGGCATGCTTAGCACGTCGGTTGGTAGAAATCCACGTGCGCGTTCTGCAAAAAGCACCATTTTGCATGCACATCTTGTGGTTTTGCAGAAAACTTCACCCGCGTCTACCAAAAGATGCATGTGCATGCTTAAAACGCGTTTTCGCACAAATCCGTGCGCGGGTGCTAAAAAGAGCAGCATCGGCATGCTTAGCACGTCGTTTGGTAGAAATCCACGTGCGCGTTCTGCAAAAAGCACCATTTGCTAAACATCTTGTGGTTTTGCAGAAAACTTCATCCGCGTCTACCAAAAGATGCATGTGCATGCTTAAAACGCGTTTTCGCACAAATGCGTGCGCGGGTGCTAAAAAGAGCAGCATCGGCATGCTTAGCACGTCGTTTGGTAGAAATCCACGTGCGCGTTCTGCAAAAAGCACCATTTGCATGCACATCTTGTGGTTTTGCAGAAAACTTCATCCGCGTCTACCAAAAGATGCATGTGCATGCTTAAAACGCGTTTTCGCACAAATGCGTGCGCGGGTGCTAAAAAGAGCAGCATCGGCATGCTTAGCACGTCGTTTGGTAGAAATCCACGTGCGCGTTCTGCCAAAAGCACCATTTGCATGCACATCTTGTGGTTTTGCAGAAAACTTCGTCCGCGTCTACCAAAAGATGCATGTGCACGCTTAAAACGCGTTTTCGCACAAATCCGTGCGCGGGTGCTAAAAAGAGCAGCATCGGCATGCTTAGCACGTCGTTTGGTAGAAATCCACGTGCGCGTTCTGCCAAAAGCACCATTTGCATGCACATCTTGTGGTTTTGCAGAAAACTTCATCCGCGTCTACCAAAAGATGCATGTGCATGCTTAAAACGCGTTTTCGCACAAATCCGTGCGCGGGTGCTAAAAAGAGCAGCATCGGCATGCTTAGCACGTCGTTTGGTAGAAATCCACGTGCGCGTTCTGCCAAAAGCACCATTTGCATGCACATCTTGTGGTTTTGCAGAAAACTCCATCCGCGTCTACCAAAAGATACATGTGCATGCTTAAAACGCGTTTTCGCACAAATCCGTGCGCGGGTGCTAAAAAGAGCAGCATCGGCATGCTTAGCACGTCGTTTGGTAGAAATCCACGTGCGCGTTCTGCAAAAAGCACCATTTGCATGCACATCTTGTGGTTTTGCAGAAAACTTCATCCGCGTCTACTAAAAGATGCATGTGCATGCTTAAAACGCGTTTTCGCACAAATGCGTGCGCGGGTGCTAAAAAGAGCAGCATCGGCATGCTTAGCACGTCGTTTGGTAGAAATCCACGTGCGCGTTCTGCAAAAAGCACCATTTGCATGCACATCTTGTGGTTTTGCAGAAAACTTCATCCGCGTCTACCAAAAGATGCATGTGCATGCTTAAAACGCGTTTTCGCACAAATGCGTGCGCGGGTGCTAGAGAGAGCAGCATCGGCATGCTTAGCACGTCGTTTGGTAGAAATCCACGTGCGCGTTCTGCCAAAAGCACCATTTGCATGCACATCTTGTGGTTTTGCAGAAAACTTCATCCGCGTCTACCAAAAGATGCATGTGCATGCTTAAAACGCGTTTTCGCACAAATGCGTTTGCGGGTGCTAAAAAGAGCAGCATCGGCATGTTTAGCACGTCGTTTGGTAGAAATCCACGTGCGCGTTCTGCCAAAAGCACCATTTACATGCACATCTTGTGGTTTTGCAGAAAACTTCATCCGCGTCTACCAAAAGATGCATGTGCATGCTTAAAACGCGTTTTCGCACAAATCCGTGCGCGGGTGCTAAAAAGAGCAGCATCGGCATGCTTAGCACATCGTTTGGTAGAAATCCACGTGCGCGTTCTGCCAAAAGCACCATTTGCATGCACATCTTGTGGTTTTGCAGAAAACTTCATCCGCGTCTACCAAAAGATACATGTGCATGCTTAAAAACGCGTTTTCGCACAAATGCGTGCGCGGGTGCTAAAAAGAGCAGCATCGGCAAGCTTAGCACGTCGTTTTGTAGAAATCCACGTGCGCGTTCTGCCAAAAGCACCATTTGCATGCACATCTTGTGGTTTTGCAGAAAACTTCATCCGCGTCTACCAAAAGATGCATGTGCATGCTTAAAACGCGTTTTCGCACAAATGCGTGCGCGGGGTGCTAAAAAAAGCAGCATCGGCATGCTTAGCACGTCGTTTGGTAGAAATCCACGTGCGCGTTCTGCCAAAAGCACCATTTGCATGCACATCTTGTGGTTTTGCAGAAAACTTCATCCGCGTCTACCAAAAGATGCATGTGCATGCTTAAAACGCGTTTTCGCACAAATCCGTGCGCGGGTGCTAAAAAGAGCAGCATCGGCATGCTTAGCACGTCGTTTGGTAGAAATCCACGTGCGCGTTCTGCCAAAAGCACCATTTGCATGCACATCTTGTGGTTTTGCAGAAAACTCCATCCGCGTCTACCAAAAGATACATGTGCATGCTTAAAACGCGTTTTCGCACAAATCCGTGCGCGGGTGCTAAAAAGAGCAGCATCGGCATGCTTAGGCACGTCGTTTGGTAGAAATCCACGTGCGCGTTCTGCAAAAAGCACCATTTGCATGCACATCTTGTGGTTTTGCAGAAAACTTCATCCGCGTCTACCAAAAGATGCATGTGCATGCTTAAAACGCGTTTTCGCACAAATGCGTGCGCGGGTGTTAAAAAGAGCAGCATCGGCATGCTTAGCACGTCGTTTGGTAGAAATCCACGTGCACCTTCTGCAAAAAGCACCATTTGCATGCACATCTTGTGGTTTTGCAGAAAACTTCATCCGCGTCTACCAAAAGATGCATGTGCATGCTTAAAACGCGTTTTCGCACAAATGCGTGCGCGGGTGCTAGAGAGAGCAGCATCGGCATGCTTAGCACGTCGTTTGGTAGAAATCCACGTGCGCGTTCTGCCAAAAGCACCATTTGCATGCACATCTTGTGGTTTTGCAGAAAACTTCATCCGCGTCTACCAAAAGATGCATGTGCATGCCTAAAACGCGTTTTCGCACAAATGCGTTTGCGGGTGCTAAAAAGAGCAGCATCGGCATGTTTAGCACGTCGTTTGGTAGAAATCCACGTGCGCGTTCTGCCAAAAGCACCATTTGCATGCACATCTTGTGGTTTTGCAGAAAACTTCATCCGCGTCTACCAAAAGATGCATGTGCATGCTTAAAACGCGTTTTCGCACAAATGCGTGCGCGGGTGCTAAAAAGAGCAGCATCGGCATGCTTAGCACGTCGTTTGGTAGAAATTCACGTGCGCGTTCTGCCAAAAGCACCATTTGCATGCACATCTTGTGGTTTTGCAGAAAACTTCATCCGCGTCTACCAAAAGAGGCATGTGCAAGCTTAAAACGCGTTTTCGCACAAATCCGTGCGCGGGTGCTAAAAAGAGCAGCATCGGCATGCTTAGCACGTCGTTTGGTAGAAATCCACGTGCGCGTTCTGCAAAAAGCACCATTTGCATGCACATCTTGTGGTTTTGCAGAAAACTTCACCCGCGTCTACCAAAAGATGCATGTGCATGCTTAAAACGCGTTTTCGCCCAAATCCGTGCGCGGGTGCTAAAAAGAGCAGCATCGGCATGCTTAGCACGTCGTTTGGTAGAAATCCACGTGCGCGTTCTGCAAAAAGCACCATTTGCATGCACATCTTGTGGTTTTGCAGAAAACTTTATCCGCGTCTACCAAAAGATGCATGTGCATGCTTAAAACGCGTTTTCGCACAAATGCGTGCGCGGGTGCTAAAAAGAGCAGCATCGGCATGCTTAGCACGTAGTTTGGTATAAATCCACGTGCGCGTTCTGCAAAAAGCACCATTTGCATGCACATCTTGTGGTTTTGCAGAAAACTTCATCCGCGTCTACCAAAAGATGCATGTGCATGCTTAAAACGCGTTTTCGCACAAATGCGTGCGCGGGTGCTAAAAAGAGCAGCATCGGCATGCTTAGCACGTCGTTTGGTAGAAATCCACGTGCGCGTTCTGCCAAAAGCACCATTTGCATGCACATCTTGTGGTTTTGCAGAAAACTTCATCCGCGTCTACCAAAAGATGCATGTGCATGCTTAAAACGCGTTTTCGCACAAATGCATGCGCGGGTGCTAAAAAGAGCAGCATCGGCATGCTTAGCACGTCGTTTGGTAGAAATCCACGTGCGCGTTCCTGCCAAAAGCACCATTTGCATGCACATCTTGTGGTTTTGCAGAAAACTTCATCCGCGTCTACCAAAAGATGCATGTGCATGCTTAAAACGCGTTTTCGCACAAATCCGTGCGCGGGTGCTAAAAAGAGCAGCATCGACATGCTTAGCACGTCGTTTGGTAGAAATCCACGTGCGCGTTCTGCAAAAAGCACCATTTGCATGCACATCTTGCGGTTTTGCAGAAAACTTCATCCGCGTCTACCAAAAGATGCATGTGCATGCTTAAAGCGCGTTTTCGCACAAATCCGTGCGCGGGTGCTAAAAGAGCAGCATCGGCATGCTTAGCACGTCGTTTGGTAGAAATCCGCGTGCGCGTTCTGCAAAAAGCACCATTTGCATGCACATCTTGTGGTTTTGCAGAAAACTTCATCCGCGTCTACCAAAAGATGCATGTGCATGCTTAAAACGCGTTTTCGCACAAATGCGTGCGCGGGTGCTAAAAAGAGCAGCATCGGCATGCTTAGCACGTCGTTTGGTAGAAATCCCCGTGCGCGTTCTGCCAAAAGCACCATTTGCATGCACATCTTGTGGTTTTGCAGAAAACTTCATCCGCGTCTACCAAAAGATGCATGTGCATGCTTAAAACGCGTTTTCGCACAAATCCGTGCGCGGGTGCTAAAAAGAGCAGCATCGGCATGCTTAGCACGTCGTTTGGTAGAAATCCACGTGCGCGTTCTGCAAAAAGCACCATTTGCATGCACATCTTGTGGTTTTGCAGAAAACTTCATCCGCGTCTACCAAAAGATGAATGTGCATGCTTAAAACGCGTTTTCGCACAAATGCGTGCGCGGGTGCTAAAAAGAGCAGCATCGGCATGCTTAGCACGTCGTTTGGTAGAAATCCACGTGCGCGTTCTGCCAAAAGCACCATTTGCATGCACATCTTGTGGTTTTGCAGAAAACTTCATCCGCGTCTACCAAAAGATGCATGTGCATGCTTAAAACGCGTTTTCGCACAAATCCGTGCGCGGGTGCTAAAAAGAGCAGCATCGGCATGCTTAGCACGTCGTTTGGTAGAAATCCACGTGCGCGTTCTGCAAAAAGCACCATTTGCATGCACATCTTGTGGTTTTGCAGAAAACTTCATCCGCGTCTACCAAAAGATGCATGTGCATCCTTAAAACGCGTTTTCGCACAAATGCGTGCGCGGGTGCTAAAAAGAGCAGCATCGGCATGCTTAGCACGTCGTTTGGTAGAAATCCACGTGCGCGTTCTGCAAAAAGCACCATTTGCATGCACATCTTGTGGTTTTGCAGAAAACTTCATCCGCGTCTACCAAAAGATGCATGTGCATGCTTAAAACGCGTTTTCGCACAAATGCGTGCGCGGGTGCTAAAAAGAGCAGCATCGGCATGCTTAGCACGTCGTTTGGTAGAAATCCACGTGCGCGTTCTGCCAAAAAGCACCATTTGCATGCACATCTTGTGGTTTTGCAGAAAACTTCATCCGCGTCTACCAAAAGATGCATGTGCATGCTTAAAACGCGTTTTCGCACAAATGCGTGCGCGGGTGCTAAAAAGAGCAGCATCGGCATGCTTAGCACGTCGTTTGGTAGAAATCCACGTGCGCGTTCTGCCAAAAGCACCATTTGCATGCACATCTTGTGGTTTTGCAGAAAACTTCATCCGCGTCTACCAAAAGATGCATGTGCATGCTTAAAACGCGTTTTCGCACAAATCCGTGCGCGGGTGCTAAAAAGAGCAGCATCGGCATGCTTAGCACGTCGTTTTGTAGAAATCCACGTGCGCGTTCTGCCATAAAGCACCATTTGCATGCACATCTTGTGGTTTTGCAGAAAACTCCATCCGCGTCTACCAAAAGATACGCTTAAAACGCGTTTTCGCACAAATGCGTTCGCGGGTGCTAAAAAGTGCAGCATCGGCATGCTTAGCACGTCGTTTGGTAGAAATTCACGTGCGCGTTCCTGCCAAAAACACCATTTGCATGCACATCTTGTGGTTTTGCAGAAAACTTCATCCCGCGTCTACCGAAAGAGGCATGTGCATGCTTAAAACGCGTTTTCGCACAAATCCGTGCGCGGGTGCTAAAAAGAGCAGCATCGGCATGCTTAGCACGTCGTTTGGTAGAAATCCACGTGCGCGTTCTGCAAAAAACACCATTTGCATGCACATCTAGTGGTTTTGCAGAAAACTTCACCCGCGTCTACCAAAAGATGCATGTGCATGCTTAAAACGCGTTTCGCACAAATCCGTGCGCGGGTGCTAAAATGAGCAGCATCGGCATGCTTAGCACGTCGTTTGGTAGAAATCCACGTGCGCGTTCTGCAAAAAGCACCATTTGCTAAACATCTTGTGGTTTTGCAGAAAACTTCATCGCGTCTACCAAAAGATGCATTGATGCATGCTTAAAACGCGTTTTCGCACAAATGCGTGCGCGGGTGCTAAAAAGAGCAGCATCGGCATGCTTAGCACGTCGTTTGGTAGAAATCCACGTGCGCGTTCTGCAAAAAGCACCATTTGCATGCACATCTTGTGGTTTTTGCAGAGAAAACTTCATCCGCGTCTACCAAAAGATGCATGTGCATGCTTAAGCGCGTTTTCGCACAAATGCGTGCGCGGGTGCTAAAAAGAGCAGCATCGGCATGCTTAGCACGTCGTTTGGTAGAAATCCACGTGCGCGTTCTGCCAAAAGCACCATTTGCATGCACATCTTGTGGTTTTGCAGAAAACTTCGTCCGCGTCTACCAAAAGATGCATGTGCACGCTTAAAAACGCGTTTTCGCACAAATCCGTGCGCGGGTGCTAAAAAGAGCAGCATCGGCATGCTTAGCACGTCGTTTGGTAGAAATCCACGTGCGCGTTCTGCCAAAAGCACCATTTGCATGCACATCTTGTGGTTTTGCAGAAAACTTCATCCGCGTCTACCAAAAGATGCATGTGCATGCTTAAAACGCGTTTTCGCACAAATCCGTGCGCGGGTGCTAAAAAGAGCAGCATCGGCATGCTTAGCACGTCGTTTGGTAGAAATCCACGTGCGCGTTCTGCCAAAAGCACCATTTGCATGCACATCTTGTGGTTTTGCAGAAAACTTCATCCGCGTCTACCAAAAGATGCATGTGCATGCTTAAAACGCGTTTTCGCACAAATCCGTGCGCGGGTGCTAAAAAGAGCAGCATCGGCATGCTTAGCACGTCGTTTGGTAGAAATCCACGTGCGCGTTCTGCCAAAAGCACCATTTGCATGCACATCTTGTGGTTTTGCAGAAAACTTCATCCGCGTCTACAAAAGATGCATGTGCATGCTTAAAACGCGTTTTCGCACAAATTGCGTGCGCGGGTGTAAAAAAGAGCAGCATCGGCATGCTTAGCACGGTCGTTTGGTAGAAATCCACGTGCGCGTTCTGCAAAAAGCACCATTTGCATGCACATCTTGTGGTTTTGCAGAAAACTTCATCCGCGTCTACCAAAAGATGCATGTGCATGCTTAAAACGCGTTTTCGCACAAATGCGTGCGCGGGGTGCTAAAAAGAGCAGCATCGGCATGCTTAGCACGTCGTTTGGTAGAAATCCACGTGCGCGTTCTGCCAAAAGCACCATTTGCATGCACATCTTGTGGTTTTGCAGAAAACTTCATCCGCGTCTACCAAAAGATGCATGTGCATGCTTAAAACGCGTTTTCGCACAAATGCGTGCGCGGGTGCTAAAAAGAGCAGCATCGCATGCTTAGCACGTCGTTTGGTAGAAATCCACGTGCGCGTTCTGCCAAAAGCACCATTTGCAAGCACATCTTGTGGTTTTGCAGAAAACTTCATCCGCGTCTACCAAAAGATGCATTGTGCATGCTTAAAACGCGTTTTCGCACAAATCCGTGCGCGGGTGCTAAAAAGAGCAGCATCGGCATGCTTAGCACGTCGTTTGGTAGAAATCCACGTGCGCGTTCTGCCAAAAGCACCATTTGCATGCACATCTTGTGGTTTTGCAGAAAACTCCATCCGCGTCTACCAAAAGATACATGTGCATGCTTAAAACGCGTTTTCGCACAAATGCGTGCGCGGGTGCTAAAAAGAGCAGCATCGGCATGCTTAGCACGTCGTTTGGTAGAAATTCACGTGCGCGTTCTGCCAAAAGCAACCATTTGCATGCACATCTTGTGGTTTTGCAGAAAACTTCATCCGCGTCTACCGAAAGAGGCATGTGCATGCTTAAAACGCGTTTTCGCACAAATCCGTGCGCGGGTGCTAAAAGAGCAGCATCGGCATGCTTAGCACGTCGTTTGGTAGAAATCCACGTGCGCGTTCTGCAAAAAGCACCATTTGCATGCACATCTTGTGGTTTTGCAGAAAACTTCACCCGCGTCTACCAAAAGATGCAGTGTGCATGCTTAAAACGCGTTTTCGCACAAATCCGTGCGCGGGTGCTAAAAAGAGCAGCATCGGCATGCTTAGCACGTCGTTTGGTAGAAATCCACGTGCGCGTTCTGCAAAAAGCACCATTTGCATAAACATCTTGTGGTTTTGCAGAAAACTTCATCCGCGTCTACCAAAAGATGCATGTGCATGGCTTAAAACGCGTTTTCGCACAAATGCGTGCGCGGGTGCTAAAAAGAGCAGCATCGGCATGCTTAGCACGTCGTTTGGTAGAAATCCACGTGCGCGTTCTGCAAAAAGCACCATTTGCATGCACATCTTGTGGGTTTGCAGAAAACTTCATCCGCGTCTACCAAAAGATGCATGTGCATGCTTAAAACGCGTTTTCGCACAAATGCGTGCGCGGGTGCCTAAAAAGAGCAGCATCGCATGCTTAGCACGTCGTTTGGTAGAAATCCACGTGCGCGTTCTGCCAAAGCACCATTTGCATGCACATCTTGTGGTTTTGCAGAAAACGTCGTCCGCGTCTACCAAAAGATGCATGTGCACGCTTAAAACGCGTTTTCGCACAAATCCGTGCGCGGGTGCTAAAAAGAGCAGCATCGGCATGCTTAGCACGTCGTTTGTAGAAATCCACGTGCGCGTTCTGCCAAAAGCACCATTTGCATGCACATCTTGTGGTTTTGCAGAAAACTTCATCCGCGTCTACCAAAAGATGCATGTGCATGCTTAAAACGCGTTTTCGCACAAATCCGTGCGCGGGTGCTAAAACGAGCAGCATCGGCATGCTTAGCACGTCGTTTGGTAGAAATCCACGTGCGCGTTCTGCCAAAAGCACCATTTGCATGCACATCTTGTGTTTTGCAGAAAACTCCATCCGCGTCTACCAAAAGATACATGTGCATGCTTAAAACGCGTTTTCGCACAAATCCGAGCGCGGGTGCTAAAAGAGCAGCATCGGCATGCTTAGCACGTCGTTTGGTAGAATTCCACGTGCGCGTTCTGCAAAAAGCACCATTTGCTAAACATCTTGTGGTTTTGCAGAAAACTTCATCCGCGTCTACCAAAAGATGCATGTGCATGCTTAAAACGCGTTTTCCGCACAAATGCGTGCGCGGGTGCTAAAAAGAGCAGCATCGGCATGCTTAGCACGTCGTTTGGTAGAAATCCACGTGCGCGTTCTGCAAAAAAGCACCATTTGCATGCACATCTTGTGGGTTTGCAGAAAACTTCATCCGCGTCTACCAAAAGATGCATGTGCATGCTTAAAACGCGTTTTCGCACAAATGCGTGCGCGGGTGCTAAAAAGAGCAGCATCGGCATGCTTAGCACGTCGTTTGGTAGAAATCCACGTGCGCGTTCTGCCAAAAGCACCATTTGCATGCACATCTTGTGGTTTTGCAGAAAACGTCGTCCGCGTCTACCAAAAGATGCATGTGCACGCTTAAAACGCGTTTTCGCACAAATCCGTGCGCGGGTGCTAAAAAGAGCAGCATCGGCATGCTTAGCACGTCGTTTGGTAGAAATCCACGTGCGCGTTCTGCCAAAAGCACCATTTGCATGCACATCTTGTGGTTTTGCAGAAAACTTCATCCGCGTCTACCAAAAGATGCATGTGCATGCTTTAAAACGCGTTTTCGCACAAATCCGTGCGCGGGTGCTAAAAAGAGCAGCATCGGCATGCTTAGCACGTCGTTTGGTAGAAATCCACGTGCGCGTTCTGCCAAAAGCACCATTTGCATGCACATCTTGTGGTTTTGCAGAAAACTCCATCCGCGTCTACCAAAAGATACATGTGCATGCTTAAAACGCGTTTTCGCACAAATCCGTGCGCGGGTGCTAAAAAGAGCAGCATCGGCATGCTTAGCACGTCGTTTGGTAGAAATCCACGTGCGCGTTCTGCAAAAAGCACCATTTGCATGCACATCTTGTGGTTTTGCAGAAAACTTCATCCGCGTCTACCAAAAGATGCATGTGCATGCTTAAAACGCGTTTTCGCACAAATGCGTGCGCGGGTGCTAAAAAGAGCAGCATCGGCATGCTTAGCACGTCGTTTGGTAGAAATCCACGTGCGCGTTCTGCAAAAAGCACCATTTGCATGCACATCTTGTGGTTTTGCAGAAAAACTTCATCCGCGTCTACCAAAAGATGCATGTGCATGCTTAAAACGCGTTTTCGCACAAATGCGTGCGCGGGTGCTAGAGAGAGCAGCATCGGCATGCTTAGCACGTCGTTTGGTAGAAATCCACGTGCGCGTCTGCCAAAAGCACCATTTGCATGCACATCTTGTGGTTTTGCAGAAAACTTCATCCGCGTCTACCAAAAGATGCATGTGCATGCTTAAAACGCGTTTTCGCACAAATGCGTTTGCGGGTGCTAAAAAGAGCAGCATCGGCATGTTTAGCACGTCGTTTGGTAGAAATCCACGTGCGCGTTCTGCCAAAAGCACCATTTGCATGCACATCTTGTGGTTTTGCAGAAAACTTCATCCGCGTCTACCAAAAGATGCATGTGCATGCTTAAAACGCGTTTTCGCACAAATCCAGTGCGCGGGTGCTAAAAAGAGCAGCATCGGCATGCTTAGCACGTCGTTTGGTAGAAATCCACGTGCGCGTTCTGCCAAAAGCACCATTTGCATGCACATCTTGTGGTTTTGCAGAAAACTTCATCCGCGTCTACCAAAAGATACATGTGCATGCTTAAAACGCGTTTTCGCACAAATGCGTGCGCGGGTGCTAAAAAGAGCAGCATCGGCATGCTTAGCACGTCGTTTGGTAGAAATCCACGTGCGCGTTCTGCCAAAAAGCACCATTTGCATGCACATCTTGTGGTTTTGCAGAAAACTTCGTCTCCGCGTCTACCAAAAGATGCATGTGCACGCTTAAAACGCGTTTTCGCACAAATCCGTGCGCGGGTGCTAAAAAGAGCAGCATCGGCATGCTTAGCACGTCGTTTGGTAGAAATCCACGTGCGCGTTCTGCCAAAAGCACCATTTGCATGCACATCTTGTGGTTTTGCAGAAAACTTCATCCGCGTCTACCAAAAGATGCATGTGCATGCTTAAAACGCGTTTTCGCACAAATCCGTGCGCGGGTGCTAAAAGAGCAGCATCGGCATGCTTAGCACGTCGTTTGGTAGAAATCCACGTGCGCGTTCTGCCAAAAGCACCATTTGCATGCACATCTTGTGGTTTTGCAGAAAACTCCATCCGCGTCTACCAAAAGTTACATGTGCATGCTTAAAACGCGTTTTTCGCACAAATCCGTGCGCGGGTGCTAAAAAGAGCAGCATCGGCATGCTTAGCACGTCGTTTGGTAGAAATCCACGTGCGCGTTCTGCAAAAAGCACCATTTGCATGCACATCTTGTGGTTTTGCAGAAAACTTCATCCGCGTCTACCAAAAGATGCATGTGCATGCTTAAAACGCGTTTTCGCACAAATGCGTGCGCGGGTGCTAAAAAGAGCAGCATCGGCATGCTTAGCACGTCGTTTGGTAGAAATCCACGTGCGCCTTCTGCAAAAAGCACCATTTGCATGCACATCTTGTGGTTTTGCAGAAAACTTCATCCGCGTCTACCAAAAGATGCATGTGCATGCTTAAAACGCGTTTTCGCACAAATGCGTGCGCGGGTGCTAGAGAGAGCAGCATCGGCATGCTTAGCACGTCGTTTGGTAGAAATCCACGTGCGCGTTCTGCCAAAAGCACCATTTGCATGCACATCTTGTGGTTTTGCAGAAAACTTCATCCGCGTCTACCAAAAGATGCATGTGCATGCTTAAAACGCGTTTTCGCACAAATGCGTTTGCGGGTGCTAAAAAGAGCAGCATCGGCATGTTTAGCACGTCGTTTGGTAGAAATCCACGTGCGCGTTCTGCCAAAAGCACCATTTGCATGCACATCTTGTGGTTTTGCAGAAAACTTCATCCGCGTCTACCAAAAGATGCATGTGCATGCTTAAAACGCGTTTTCGCACAAATCCGTGCGCGGGTGCTAAAAAGAGCAGCATCGGCATGCTTAGCACGTCGTTTGGTAGAAATCCACGTGCGCGTTCTGCCAAAAGCACCATTTGCATGCACATCTTGTGGTTTTGCAGAAAACTTCATCCGCGTCTACCAAAAGATACATGTGCATGCTTAAAACGCGTTTTCGCACAAATGCGTGCGCGGGTGCTAAAAAGAGCAGCATCGGCATGCTTAGCACGTCGTTTGGTAGAAATTCACGTGCGCGTTCTGCCAAAAGGTGATTTGCATGCACATATTGTCGTTTTGCAGAAAACTTCATCCGCGTCTACCAAAAGAGGCATGTGCAAGCTTAAAACGCGTTTTCGCACAAATCCGTGCGCGGGTGCTAAAAAGAGCAGCATCGGCATGCTTAGCACGTCGTTTGGTAGAAATCCACGTGCGCGTTCTGCCAAAAGCACCATTTGCATGCACATTTTGTGGTTTTGCAGAAAACTTCATCCGCGTCTACCAAAAGATGCATGTGCATGCTTAAAACGCGTTTTCGCACAAATCCGTGCGCGGGTGCTAAAAAGAGCAGCATCGGCATGCTTAGCACGTCGTTTGGTAGAAATCCACGTGCGCGTTCTGCCAAAAGCACCATTTGCATGCACATCTTGTGGTTTTGCAGAAAACTTCATCCGCGTCTACCAAAAGATGCATGTGCATGCTTAAAACGCGTTTTCGCACAAATCCGTGCGCGGGTGCTAAAAAGAGCAGCATCGGCATGCTTAGCACGTCGTTTGGTAGAAATCCACGTGCGCGTTCTGCAAAAAGCACCATTTGCATGCACATCTTGTGGTTTTGCAGAAAACTTCATCCGCGTCTACCAAAAGATGCATGTGCATGCTTAAAACGCGTTTTCGCACAAATGCGTGCGCGGGTGCTAAAAAGAGCAGCATCGGCATGCTTAGCACGTCGTTTGGTAGAAATCCACGTGCGCGTTCTGCCAAAAGCACCATTTGCATGCACATCTTGTGGTTTTGCAGAAAACTTCATCCGCGTCTACCAAAAGATGCATGTGCATGCTTAAAACGCGTTTTCGCACAAATCCGTGCGCGGGTGCTAAAAAGAGCAGCATCGGCATGCTTAGCACGTCGTTTGGTAGAAATCCACGTGCGCGTTCTGCAAAAAGCACCATTTGCATGCACATCTTGTGGTTTTGCAGAAAACTTCATCCGCGTCTACCAAAAGATGCATGTGCATGCTTAAAACGCGTTTTCGCACAAATGCGTGCGCGGGTGCTAAAAAGAGCAGCATCGGCATGCTTAGCACGTCGTTTGGTAGAAATCCACGTGCGCGTTCTGCAAAAAGCACCATTTGCATGCACATCTTGTGGTTTTGCAGAAAACTTCATCCGCGTCTACCAAAAGATGCATGTGCATGCTTAAAACGCGTTTTCGCACAAATGCGTGCGCGGGTGCTAAAAAGAGCAGCATCGGCATGCTGAGCACGTCGTTTGGTAGAAATCCACGTGCGCGTTCTGCCAAAAGCACCATTTGCATGCACATCTTGTGGTTTTGCAGAAAACTTCATCCGCGTCTACCAAAAGATGCATGTGCATGCTTAAAACGCGTTTTCGCACAAATCCGTGCGCGGGTGCTAAAAAGAGCAGCATCGGCATGCTTAGCACGTCGTTTGGTAGAAATCCACGTGCGCGTTCTGCCAAAAGCACCATTTGCATGCACATCTTGTGGTTTTGCAGAAAACTTCATCCGCGTCTACCAAAAGATGCATGTGCATGCTTAAAACGCGTTTTCGCACAAATCCGTGCGCGGGTGCTAAAAAGAGCAGCATCGGCATGCTTAGCACGTCGTTTGGTAGAAATCCACGTGCGCGTTCTGCCAAAAGCACCATTTGCATGCACATCTTGTGGTTTTGCAGAAAACTTCATCCGCGTCTACCAAAAGATGCATGTGCATGCTTAAAACGCGTTTTCGCACAAATCCGTGCGCGGGTGCTAAAAAGAGCAGCATCGGCATGCTTAGCACGTCGTTTGGTAGAAATCCACGCGCGCGTTCTGCCAAAAGCACCATTTGCATGCACATCTTGTGGTTTTGCAGAAAACTTCATCCGCGTCTACCAAAAGATGCATGTGCATGCTTAAAACGCGTTTTCGCACAAATCCGTGCGCGGGTGCTCAAAAGAGCAGCATCGGCATGCTTAGCACGTCGTTTGGTAGAAATCCACGTGCGCGTTCTGCCAAAAGCACCATTTGCATGCACATATTGTGGTTTTGCAGAAAACTTCATCCGGGTCTACCAAAAGATACATGTGCATGCTTAAAACGCGTTTTCGCACAAATGCGTGCGCGGGTGCTAAAAAGAGCAGCATCGGCATGCTTAGCACGTCGTTTGGTAGAAATTCACGTGCGCGTTCTGCCAAAAGCACCATTTGCATGCACATCTTGTGGTTTTGCAGAAAACTTCATCCGCGTCTACCAAAAGAGGCATGTGCATGCTTAAAACGCGTTTTCGCACAAATCCGTGCGCGGGTGCTAAAAAGAGCAGCATCGGCATGCTTAGCACGTCGTTTGGTAGAAATACACGTGCGCGTTCTGCAAAAAGCACCATTTGCATGCACATCTTGTGGTTTTGCAGAAAACTTCATCCGCGTCTACCAAAAGATGCATGTGCATGCTTAAAACGCGTTTTCGCACAAATGCGTGCGCGGGTGCTATTAGAGCAGCATCGGCATGCTTAGCACGTCGTTTGGTAGAAATCCACGTGCGCGTTCTGCAAAAAGCACCATTTGCATGCACATCTTGTGGTTTTGCAGAAAACTTCATCCGCGTCTACCAAAAGATGCATGTGCTGCTTAAAACGCGTTTTCGCACAAATGCGTGCGCGGGTGCTAAAAAGAGCAGCATCGGCATGCTTAGCACGTCGTTTGGTAGAAATCCACGTGCGCGTTCTGCCAAAAGCACCATTTGCATGCACATCTTGTGGTTTTGCAGAAAACTTCATCCGCGTCTACCAAAAGATGCATGTGCATGCTTAAAACGCGTTTTCGCACAAATCCGTTCCCGGGTGCTAAAAAGAGCAGCATCGGCATGCTTAGCACGTCGTTTGGTAGAAATCCACGTGCGCGTTCTGCCATAAGCACCATTTGCATGCACATCTTGTGGTTTTGCAGAAAACTTCATCCGCGTCTACCAAAAGATGCATGTGCATGCTTAAAACGCGTTTTCGCACAAATCCGTGCGCGGGTGCTAAAAAGAGCAGCATCGGCATGCTTAGCACGTCGTTTGGTAGAAATCCACGTGCGCGTTCTGCCAAAAGCACCATTTGCATGCACATCTTGTGGTTTTGCAGAAAACTTCATCCGCGTCTACCAAAAAATGCATGTGCATGCTTAAAACGCGTTTTCGCACAAATCCGTGCGCGGGTGCTAAAAAGAGCAGCATCGGCATGCTTAGCACGTCGTTTGGTAGAAATCCACGTGCGCGTTCTGCCAAAAGCACCATTTCCATGCACATCTTGTGGTTTTGCAGAAAACTTCATCCGCGTCTACCAAAAGATGCATGTGCATGCTTAAAACGCGTTTTCGCACAAATCCGTGCGCGGGTGCTAAAAAGAGCAGCATCGGCATGCTTAGCACGTCGTTTGGTAGAAATCCACGTGCGCGTTCTGCCAAAAGCACCATTTGCATGCACATCTTGTGGTTTTGCAGAAAACTTCATCCGCGTCTACCAAAAGATGCATGTGCATGCTTAAAACGCGTTTTCGCACAAATCCGTTCGCGGGTGCTAAAAAGAGCAGCATCGGCATGCTTAGCACGTCGTTTGGTAGAAATCCACGTGCGCGTTCTGCCATAAGCACCATTTGCATGCACATCTTGTGGTTTTGCAGAAAACTTCATCCGCGTCTACCAAAAGATGCATGTGCATGCTTAAAACGCGTTTTCGCACAAATCCGTGCGCGGGTGCTAAAAAGAGCAGCATCGGCATGCTTAGCACGTCGTTTGGCAGAAATCCACGTGCGCGTTCTGCCAAAAGCACCATTTGCATGCACATCTTGTGGTTTTGCAGAAAACTTCATCCGCGTCTACCAAAAAATGCATGTGCATGCTTAAAACGCGTTTTCGCACAAATCCGTGCGCGGGTGCTAAAAAGAGCAGCATCGGCATGCTTAGCACGTCGTTTGGTAGAAATCCACGTGCGCGTTCTGCCAAAAGCACCATTTGCATGCACATCTTGTGGTTTTGCAGAAAACTTCATCCGCGTCTACCAAAAGATGCATGTGCATGCTTAAAACGCGTTTTCGCACAAATCCGTGCGCGGGTGCTAAAAAGAGCAGCATCGGCATGCTTAGCACGTCGTTTGGTAGAAATCCACGTGCGCGTTCTGCCAAAAGCACCATTTGCATGCACATCTTGTGGTTTTGCAGAAAACTTCATCCGCGTCTACCAAAAGATGCATGTGCATGCTTAAAACGCGTTTTCGCACAAATCCGTGCGCGGGTGCTAAAAAGAGCAGCATCGGCATGCTTAGCACGTCGTTTGGTAGAAATCCACGTGCGCGTTCTGCCAAAAGCACCATTTGCATGCACATCTTGTGGTTTTGCAGAAAACTTCATCCGCGTCTACCAAAAGATGCATGTGCATGCTTAAAACGCGTTTTCGCACAAATCCGTGCGCGGGTGCTAAAAAGAGCAGCATCGGCATGCTTAGCACGTCGTTTGGTAGAAATCCACGTGCGCGTTCTGCAAAAAGCACCATTTGCATGCACATCTTGTGGTTTTGCAGAAAACTTCATCCGCGTCTACCAAAAGATGCATGTGCATGCTTAAAACGCGTTTTCGCACAAATGCGTGCGCGGGTGCTAAAAAGAGCAGCATCGGCATGCTTAGCACGTCGTTTGGTAGAAATCCACGTGCGCGTTCTGCCAAAAGCACCATTTGCATGCACATCTTGTGGTTTTGCAGAAAACTTCATCCGCGTCTACCAAAAGATGCATGTGCATGCTTAAAACGCGTTTTCGCACAAATCCGTGCGCGGGTGCTAAAAATAGCAGCATCGGCATGCTTAGCACGTCGTTTGGTAGAAATCCACGTGCGCGTTCTGCCAAAAGCACCATTTGCATGCACATCTTGTGGTTTTGCAGAAAACTTCATCCGCGTCTACCAAAAGATGCATGTGCATGCTTAAAACGCGTTTTCGCACAAATCCGTGCGCGGGTGCTCAAAAGAGCAGCATCGGCATGCTTAGCACGTCGTTTGGTAGAAATCCACGTGCGCGTTCTGCCAAAAGCACCATTTGCATGCACATATTGTGGTTTTGCAGAAAACTTCATCCGGGTCTACCAAAAGATACATGTGCATGCTTAAAACGCGTTTTCGCACAAATGCGTGCGCGGGTGCTAAAAAGAGCAGCATCGGCATGCTTAGCACGTCGTTTGGTAGAAATTCACGTGCGCGTTCTGCCAAAAGCACCATTTGCATGCACATCTTGTGGTTTTGCAGAAAACTTCATCCGCGTCTACCAAAAGAGGCATGTGCATGCTTAAAACGCGTTTTCGCACAAATCCGTGCGCGGGTGCTAAAAAGAGCAGCATCGGCATGCTTAGCACGTCGTTTGGTAGAAATCCACGTGCGCGTTCTGCAAAAAGCACCATTTGCATGCACATCTTGTGGTTTTGCAGAAAACTTCATCCGCGTCTACCAAAAGATGCATGTGCATGCTTAAAACGCGTTTTCGCACAAATGCGTGCGCGGGTGCTATTAGAGCAGCATCGGCATGCTTAGCACGTCGTTTGGTAGAAATCCACGTGCGCGTTCTGCAAAAAGCACCATTTGCATGCACATCTTGTGGTTTTGCAGAAAACTTCATCCGCGTCTACCAAAAGATGCATGTGCTGCTTAAAACGCGTTTTCGCACAAATGCGTGCGCGGGTGCTAAAAAGAGCAGCATCGGCATGCTTAGCACGTCGTTTGGTAGAAATCCACGTGCGCGTTCTGCCAAAAGCACCATTTGCATGCACATCTTGTGGTTTTGCAGAAAACTTCATCCGCGTCTACCAAAAGATGCATGTGCATGCTTAAAACGCGTTTTCGCACAAATCCGTTCGCGGGTGCTAAAAAGAGCAGCATCGGCATGCTTAGCACGTCGTTTGGTAGAAATCCACGTGCGCGTTCTGCCATAAGCACCATTTGCATGCACATCTTGTGGTTTTGCAGAAAACTTCATCCGCGTCTACATAAAGATGCATGTGCATGCTTAAAACGCGTTTTCGCACAAATCCGTGCGCGGGTGCTAAAAAGAGCAGCATCGGCATGCTTAGCACGTCGTTTGGTAGAAATCCACGTGCGCGTTCTGCCAAAAGCACCATTTGCATGCACATCTTGTGGTTTTGCAGAAAACTTCATCCGCGTCTACCAAAAAATGCATGTGCATGCTTAAAACGCGTTTTCGCACAAATCCGTGCGCGGGTGCTAAAAAGAGCAGCATCGGCATGCTTAGCACGTCGTTTGGTAGAAATCCACGTGCGCGTTCTGCCAAAAGCACCATTTCCATGCACATCTTGTGGTTTTGCAGAAAACTTCATCCGCGTCTACCAAAAGATGCATGTGCATGCTTAAAACGCGTTTTCGCACAAATCCGTGCGCGGGTGCTAAAAAGAGCAGCATCGGCATGCTTAGCACGTCGTTTGGTAGAAATCCACGTGCGCGTTCTGCCAAAAGCACCATTTGCATGCACATCTTGTGGTTTTGCAAAAAACTTCATCCGCGTCTACCAAAAGATGCATGTGCATGCTTAAAACGCGTTTTCGCACAAATCCGTTCGCGGGTGCTAAAAAGAGCAGCATCGGCATGCTTAGCACGTCGTTTGGTAGAAATCCACGTGCGCGTTCTGCCATAAGCACCATTTGCATGCACATCTTGTGGTTTTGCAGAAAACTTCATCCGCGTCTACCAAAAGATGCATGTGCATGCTTAAAACGCGTTTTCGCACAAATCCGTGCGCGGGTGCTAAAAAGAGCAGCATCGGCATGCTTAGCACGTCGTTTGGTAGAAATCCACGTGCGCGTTCTGCCAAAAGCACCATTTGCATGCACATCTTGTGGTTTTGCAGAAAACTTCATCCGCGTCTACCAAAAAATGCATGTGCATGCTTAAAACGCGTTTTCGCACAAATCCGTGCGCGGGTGCTAAAAAGAGCAGCATCGGCATGCTTAGCACGTCGTTTGGTAGAAATCCACGTGCGCGTTCTGCCAAAAGCACCATTTGCATGCACATCTTGTGGTTTTGCAGAAAACTTCATCCGCGTCTACCAAAAGATGCATGTGCATGCTTAAAACGCGTTTTCGCACAAATCCGTGCGCGGGTGCTAAAAAGAGCAGCATCGGCATGCTTAGCACGTCGTTTGGTAGAAATCCACGTGCGCGTTCTGCCAAAAGCACCATTTGCATGCACATCTTGTGGTTTTGCAGAAAACTTCATCCGCGTCTACCAAAAGATGCATGTGCATGCTTAAAACGCGTTTTCGCACAAATCCGTGCGCGGGTGCTAAAAAGAGCAGCATCGGCATGCTTAGCACGTCGTTTGGTAGAAATCCACGTGCGCGTTCTGCCAAAAGCACCATTTGCATGCACATCTTGTAGTTTTGCAGAAAACTTCATCCGCGTCTACCAAAAGATGCATGTGCATGCTTAAAACGCGTTTTCGCACAAATCCGTGCGCGGGTGCTAAAAAGAGCAGCATCGGCATGCTTAGCACGTCGTTTGGTAGAAATCCACGTGCGCGTTCTGCAAAAAGCACCATTTGCATGCACATCTTGTGGTTTTGCAGAAAACTTCATCCGCGTCTACCAAAAGATGCATGTGCATGCTTAAAACGCGTTTTCGCACAAATGCGTGCGCGGGTGCTAAAAAGAGCAGCATCGGCATGCTTAGCACGTCGTTTGGTAGAAATCCACGTGCGCGTTCTGCCAAAAGCACCATTTGCATGCACATCTTGTGGTTTTGCAGAAAACTTCATCCGCGTCTACCAAAAGATGCATGTGCATGCTTAAAACGCGTTTTCGCACAAATCCGTGCGCGGGTGCTAAAAATAGCAGCATCGGCATGCTTAGCACGTCGTTTGGTAGAAATCCACGTGCGCGTTCTGCCAAAAGCACCATTTGCATGCACATCTTGTGGTTTTGCAGAAAACTTCATCCGCGTCTACCAAAAGATGCATGTGCATGCTTAAAACGCGTTTTCGCACAAATGCGTGCGCGGGTGCTAAAAAGAGCAGCATCGGCATGCTTAGCACGTCGTTTGGTAGAAATCCACGTGCGCGTTCTGCCAAAAGCACCATTTGCATGCACATCTTGTGGTTTTGCAGAAAACTTCATCCGCGTCTACGCAAAGATGCATGTGCATGCTTAAAACGCGTTTTCGCACAAATGCGTGCGCGGGTGCTAAAAAGAGCAGCATCGGCATGCTTAGCACGTCGTTTGGTAGAAATCCACGTGCGCGTTCTGCCAAAAGCACCATTTGCATGCACATCTTGTGGTTTTGCAGAAAACTTCATCCGCGTCTACCAAAAGATGCATGTGCACGCTTTAAACGCGTTTTCGCACAAATCCGTGCGCGGGTGCTAAAAAGAGCAGCATCGGCATGCTTAGCACGTCGTTTGGTAGAAATCCACGTGCGCGTTCTGCCAAAAGCACCATTTGCATGCACATCTTGTGGTTTTGCAGAAAACTTCATCCGCGTCTACCAAAAGATGCATGTGCATGCTTAAAACGCGTTTTCGCACAAAACCGTGCGCGGGTGCTAAAAAGAGCAGCATCAGCATGCTTAGCACGTCGTTTGGTAGAAATCCACGTGCGCGTTCTGCCAAAAGCACCATTTGCATGCACATCTTGTGGTTTTGCAGAAAACTTCATCCGCGTCTACCAAAAGATGCATGTGCATGCTTAAACCGCGTTTTCGCACAAATGCGTGCGCGGGTGCTAAAAAGAGCAGCATCGGCATGCTTAGCACGTCGTTTGGTAGAAATCCACGTGCGCGTTCTGCCAAAAGCACCATTTGCATGCTCATCTTGTGGTATTGCAGAAAACTTCATCCGCGTCTACCAAAAGATGCATGTGCATGCTTAAAACGCGTTTTCGCACAAATGCGTGCGCGGGTGCTAAAAAGAGCAGCGTCGGCATGCTTAGCACGTCGTTTGGTAGAAATCCACGTGCGCGTTCCGCAAAAAGCACCATTTGCATGCACATCTTGTGGTTTTGCAGAAAACTTCATCCGCGTCTACCAAAAGATGCATTTGCATGCTTAAAACGCGTTTTCGCACAAATGCGTGCGCGGGTGCTAAAAAGAGCAGCATCGGCATGCTTAGCACGTCGTTTGGTAGAAATCCACGTGCGCGTTCTGCCAAAAGCACCATTTGCATGCACATCTTGTGGTTTTGCAGAAAACTTCATCCGCGTCTACCAAAAGATGCATGTGCACGCTTAAAACGCGTTTTCGCACAAATCCGTGCGCGGGTGCTAAAAAGAGCAGCATCGGCATGCTTAGCACGTCGTTTGGTAGAAATCCACGTGCGCGTTCTGCCAAAAGCACCATTTGCATGCACATCTTGTGGTTTTGCAGAAAACTTCATCCGCGTCTATCAAAAGATGCATGTGCATGCTTAAAACGCGTTTTCGCACAAATCCGTGCGCGGGTGCTAAAAAGAGCAGCATCGGCATGCTTAGCACGTCGTTTGGTAGAAATCCACGTGCGCGTTCTGCCAAAAGCACCATTTGCATGCACATCTTGTGCTTTTGCAGAAAACTTCATCCGCGTCTACCAAAAGATGCATGTGCATGCTTAAAACGCGTTTTCGCACAAATCCGTGCGCGGGTGCTAAAAGAGCAGCATCGGCATGCTTAGCACGTCGTTTGGTAGAAATCCACGTGCGCGTTCTGCCAAAAGCACCATTTGCATGCACATCTTGTGGTTTTGCAGAAAACTTCATCCGCGTCTACCAAAAGATGCATGTGCATGCTTAAAACGCGTTTTCGCACAAATCCGTGCGCGGGTGCTAAAAAGAGCAGCATCGGCATGCTTAGCACGTCGTTTGGTAGAAATCCACGTGCGCGTTCTGCCAAAAGCACCATTTGCATGCACATCTTGTGGTTTTACGGAAAACTTCATCCGCGTCTACCAAAAGATGCATGTGCATGCTTAAAACGCGTTTTCGCACAAATCCGTGCGCGGGTGCTAAAAAAAGCAGCATCGGCATGCTTAGCACGTCGTTTGGTAGAAATCCACGTGCGCGTTCTGCCAAAAGCACCATTTGCATGCACATCTTGTGGTTTTGCAGAAAACTTCATCCGCGTCTACCAAAAGATGCATGTGCATGCTTAAAACGCGTTTTCGCACAAATCCGTGCGCGGGTGCTAAAAAGAGCAGCATCGGCATGCTTAGCACGTCGTTTGGTAGAAATCCACGTGCGCGTTCTGCCAAAAGCACCATTTGCATGCACATCTTGTGGTTTTGCAGAAAACTTCATCCGCGTCTACCAAAAGATGCATGTGCATGCTTAAAACGCGTTTTCGCACAAATCCGTGCGCGGGTGCTAAAAAGAGCAGCATCGGCATGCTTAGCACGTCGTTTGGTAGAAATCCACGTGCGCGTTCTGCCAAAAGCACCATTTGCATGCACATCTTGTGGTTTTGCAGAAAACTTCATCCGCGTCTACCAAAAGATGCATGTGCATGCTTAAAACGCGTTTTCGCACAAATCCGTGCGCGTGTGCTAAAAAGAGCAGCATCGGCATGCTTAGCACGTCGTTTGGTAGAAATCCACGTGCGCGTTCTGCCAAAAGCACCATTTGCATGCACATCTTGTGGTTTTGCAGAAAACTTCATCCGCGTCTACCAAAAGATGCATGTGCATGCTTAAAACGCGTTTTCGCACAAATCCGTGCGCGGGTGCTAAAAAGAGCAGCATCGGCATGCTTAGCACGTCGTTTGGTAGAAATCCACGTGCGCGTTCTGCCAAAAGCACCATTTGCATGCACATATTGTGGTTTTGCAGAAAACTTCATCCGCGTCTACCAAAAGATGCATGTGCATGCTTAAAACGCGTTTTCGCACAAATCCGTGCGCGGGTGCTAAAAAGAGCACCATCGGCATGCTTAGCACGTCGTTTGGTAGAAATCCAGGTGCGCGTTCTGCCAAAAGCACCATTTGCATGCACATCTTGTGGTTTTGCAGAAAACTTCATCCGCGTCTACCAAAAGATTCATGTGCATGCTTAAAACGCGTTTTCGCACAAATGCGTGCGCGGGTGCTAAAAAGAGCAGCATCGGCATGCTTAGCACGTCGTTTGGTAGAAATCCACGTGCGCGTTCTGCCAAAAGCACCATTTGCATGCACATCTTGTGGTTTTGCAGAAAACTTCATCCGCGTCTACCAAAAGATGCATGTGCATGCTTAAAACGCGTTTTCGCACAAATCCGTGCGCGGGTGCTAAAAAGAGCCGCATCGGCATGCTTAGCACGTCGTTTGGTAGAAATCCACGTGCGCGTTCTGCCAAAAGCACCATTTGCATGCACATCTTGTGGTTTTGCAGAAAACTTCATCCGCGTCTACCAAAAGATGCATGCGCATGCTTAAAACGCGTTTTTGCACAAATCCGTGCGCGGGTGCTAAAAAGAGCAGCATCGGCATGCTTAGCACGTCGTTTGGTAGAAATCCACGTGCGCGTTCTGCAAAAAGCACCATTTGCATGCACATCTTGTGGTTTTGCAGAAAACTTCATCCGCGTCTACCAAAAGATGCATGTGCATGCTAAAACGCGTTTTCGCACAAATGCGTGCGCGGGTGCTAAAAAGAGCAGCATCGGCATGCTTAGCACGTCGTTTGGTAGAAATCCACGTGCGCGTTCTGCAAAAAGCACCATTTGCATGCACATCTTGTGGTTTTGCAGAAAACTTCATCCGCGTCTACCAAAAGATGCATGTGCATGCTTAAAACGCGTTTTCGCACAAATGCGTGCGCGGGTGCTAAAAAGAGCAGCATCGGCATGCTTAGCACGTCGTTTGGTAGAAATCCACGTGCGCGTTCTGCCAAAAGCACCATTTGCATGCACATATTGTGGTTTTGCAGAAAACTTCATCCGCGTCTACCAAAAGATGCATGTGCATGCTTAAAACGCGTTTTCGCACAAATCCGTGCGCGGGTGCTAAAAAGAGCAGCATCGGCATGCTTAGCACGTCGTTTGGTAGAAATCCACGTGCGCGTTCTGCCAAAAGCACCATTTGCATGCACATCTTGTGGTTTTGCAGAAAACTTCATCCGCGTCTACCAAAAGATGCATGTGCATGCTTAAAACGCGTTTTCGCACAAATCCGTGCGCGGGTGCTAAAAAGAGCAGTATCGGCATGCTTAGCACGTCGTTTGGTAGAAATCCACGTGCGCGTTCTGCCAAAAGCACCATTTGCATGCACATCTTGTGGTTTTGCAGAAAACTTCATCCGCGTCTACCAAAAGATGCATGTGCATGCTTAAAACGCGTTTTCGCACAAATCCGTGCGCGGGTGCTAAAAAGAGCAGCATCGGCATGCTTAGCACGTCGTTTGGTAGAAATCCACGTGCGCGTTCTGCCAAAAGCACCATTTGCATGCACATCTTGTGGTTTTGCAGAAAACTTCATCCGCATCTACCAAAAGATGCATGTGCATGCTTAAAACGCGTTTTCGCACAAATGCGTGCGCGGGTGCTAAAAAGAGCAGCATCGGCATGCTTTGCACGTCGTTTGGTAGAAATCCACGTGCGCGTTCTGCAAAAAGCACCATTTGCATGCACATCTTGTGGTTTTGCAGAAAACTTCATCCGCGTCTACCAAAAGATGCATGTGCATGCTTAAAACGTGTTTTCGCACAAATGCGTGCGCGGGTGCTAAAAAGAGCAGCATCGGCATGCTTAGCACGTCGTTTGGTAGAAATCCACGTGCGCGTTCTGCCAAAAGCACCATTTGCATGCTAATCTTGTGGTTTTGCAGAAAACTTCATCCGCGTCTACCAAAAGATGCATGTGCATGCTTAAAACGCGTTTTCGCACAAATCCGTGCGCGGGTGCGAAAAAGAGCAGCATCGGCATGCTTAGCACGTCGTTTGGTAGAAATCCACGTGCGCGTTCTGCAAAAAGCACCATTTGCATGCACATCTTGTGGTTTTGCAGAAAACTTCATCCGCGTCTACCAAAAGATGCATGTGCATGCTTAAAACGCGTTTTCGCACAAATGCGTGCGCGGGTGCTAAAAAGAGCAGCATCGGCATGCTTAGCACGTCGTTTGGTAGAAATCCACGTGCGCTTTCTGCAAAAAGCACCATTTGCATGCACATCTTGTGGTTTTGCAGAAAACTTCATCCGCGTCTACCAAAAGATGCATGTGCATGCTTAAAACGCGTTTTCGCACAAATCCGTGCGCAGGTGCTAAAAAGAGCCGCATCGGCATGCTTAGCACGTCGTTTGGTAGAAATCCACGTGCGCGTTCTGCCAAAAGCACCATTTGCATGCACATCTTGTGGTTTTGCAGAAAACTTCATCCGCGTCTACCAAAAGATGCATGTGCATGCTTAAAACGCGTTTTTGCACAAATCCGTGCGCGGGTGCTAAAAAGAGCAGCATCGGCATGCTTAGCACGTCGTTTGGTAGAAATCCACGTGCGCGTTCTGCAAAAAGCACCATTTGCATGCACATCTTGTGGTTTTGCAGAAAACTTCATCCGCGTCTACCAAAAGATGCATGTGCATGCTAAAACGCGTTTTCGCACAAATGCGTGCGCGGGTGCTAAAAAGAGCAGCATCGGCATGCTTAGCACGTCGTTTGGTAGAAATCCACGTGCGCGTTCTGCAAAAAGCACCATTTGCATGCACATCTTGTGGTTTTGCAGAAAACTTCATCCGCGTCTACCAAAAGATGCATGTGCATGCTTAAAACGCGTTTTCGCACAAATGCGTGCGCGGGTGCTAAAAAGAGCAGCATCGGCATGCTTAGCACGTCGTTTGGTAGAAATCCACGTGCGCGTTCTGCCAAAAGCACCATTTGCATGCACATATTGTGGTTTTGCAGAAAACTTCATCCGCGTCTACCAAAAGATGCATGTGCATGCTTAAAACGCGTTTTCGCACAAATCCGTGCGCGGGTGCTAAAAAGAGCAGCATCGGCATGCTTAGCACGTCGTTTGGTAGAAATCCACGTGCGCGTTCTGCCAAAAGCACCATTTGCATGCACATCTTGTGGTTTTGCAGAAAACTTCATCCGCGTCTACAAAAGATGCATGTGCATGCTTAAAACGCGTTTTCGCACAAATGCGTGCGCGGGTGCTAAAAAGAGCAGCATCGGCATGCTTAGCACGTCGTTTGGTAGAAATCCACGTGCGCGTTCTGCCAAAAGCACCATTTGCATGCACATATTGTGGTTTTGCAGAAAACTTCATCCGCGTCTACCAAAAGATGCATGTGCATGCTTAAAACGCGTTTTCGCACAAATCCGTGCGCGGGTGCTAAAAAGAGCAGCATCGGCATGCTTAGCACGTCGTTTGGTAGAAATCCACGTGCGCGTTCTGCCAAAAGCACCATTTGCATGCACATCTTGTGGTTTTGCAGAAAACTTCATCCGCGTCTACCAAAAGATGCATGTGCATGCTTAAAACGCGTTTTCGCACAAATCCGTGCGCGGGTGCTAAAAAGAGCAGCATCGGCATGCTTAGCACGTCGTTTGGTAGAAATCCACGTGCGCGTTCTGCCAAAAGCACCATTTGCATGCACATCTTGTGGTTTTGCAGAAAACTTCATCCGCATCTACCAAAAGATGCATGTGCATGCTTAAAACGCGTTTTCGCACAAATGCGTGCGCGGGTGCTAAAAAGAGCAGCATCGGCATGCTTAGCACGTCGTTTGGTAGAAATCCACGTGCGCGTTCTGCAAAAAGCACCATTTGCATGCACATCTTGTGGTTTTGCAGAAAACTTCATCCGCGTCTACCAAAAGATGCATGTGCATGCTTAAAACGTGTTTTCGCACAAATGCGTGCGCGGGTGCTAAAAAGAGCAGCATCGGCATGCTTAGCACGTCGTTTGGTAGAAATCCACGTGCGCGTTCTGCCAAAAGCACCATTTGCATGCTAATCTTGTGGTTTTGCAGAAAACTTCATCCGCGTCTACCAAAAGATGCATGTGCATGCTTAAAACGCGTTTTCGCACAAATCCGTGCGCGGGTGCGAAAAAGAGCAGCATCGGCATGCTTAGCACGTCGTTTGGTAGAAATCCACGTGCGCGTTCTGCAAAAAGCACCATTTGCATGCACATCTTGTGGTTTTGCAGAAAACTTCATCCGCGTCTACCAAAAGATGCATGTGCATGCTTAAAACGCGTTTTCGCACAAATGCGTGCGCGGGTGCTAAAAAGAGCAGCATCGGCATGCTTAGCACGTCGTTTGGTAGAAATCCACGTGCGCGTTCTGCCAAAAGCACCATTTGCATGCACATCTTGTGGTTTTGCAGAAAACTTCATCCGCGTCTACCAAAAGATGCATGTGCATGCTTAAAACGCGTTTTCGCACAAATCCGTGCGCGGGTGCTAAAAAGAGCAGCATCGGCATGCTTAGCACGTCGTTTGGTAGAAATCCACGTGCGCGTTCTGCCAAAAGCACCATTTGCATGCACATCTTGTGCTTTTGCAGAAAACTTCATCCGCGTCTACCAAAAGATGCATGTGCATGCTTAAAACGCGTTTTCGCACAAATCCGTGCGCGGGTGCTAAAAGAGCAGCATCGGCATGCTTAGCACGTCGTTTGGTAGAAATCCACGTGCGCGTTCTGCCAAAAGCACCATTTGCATGCACATCTTGTGGTTTTGCAGAAAACTTCATCCGCGTCTACCAAAAGAAGCATGTGCATGCTTAAAACGCGTTTTCGCACAAATCCGTGCGCGGGTGCTAAAAAGAGCAGCATCGGCATGCTTAGCACGTCGTTTGGTAGAAATCCACGTGCGCGTTCTGCCAAAAGCACCATTTGCATGCACATCTTGTGGTTTTACGGAAAACTTCATCCGCGTCTACCAAAAGATGCATGTGCATGCTTAAAACGCGTTTTCGCACAAATCCGTGCGCGGGTGCTAAAAAAAGCAGCATCGGCATGCTTAGCACGTCGTTTGGTAGAAATCCACGTGCGCGTTCTGCCAAAAGCACCATTTGCATGCACATCTTGTGGTTTTGCAGAAAACTTCATCCGCGTCTACCAAAAGATGCATGTGCATGCTTAAAACGCGTTTTCGCACAAATCCGTGCGCGGGTGCTAAAAAGAGCAGCATCGGCATGCTTAGCACGTCGTTTGGTAGAAATCCACGTGCGCGTTCTGCCAAAAGCACCATTTGCATGCACATCTTGTGGTTTTGCAGAAAACTTCATCCGCGTCTACCAAAAGATGCATGTGCATGCTTAAAACGCGTTTTCGCACAAATCCGTGCGCGGGTGCTAAAAAGAGCAGCATCGGCATGCTTAGCACGTCGTTTGGTAGAAATCCACGTGCGCGTTCTGCCAAAAGCACCATTTGCATGCACATCTTGTGGTTTTGCAGAAAACTTCATCCGCGTCTACCAAAAGATGCATGTGCATGCTTAAAACGCGTTTTCGCACAAATCCGTGCGCGTGTGCTAAAAAGAGCAGCATCGGCATGCTTAGCACGTCGTTTGGTAGAAATCCACGTGCGCGTTCTGCCAAAAGCACCATTTGCATGCACATCTTGTGGTTTTGCAGAAAACTTCATCCGCGTCTACCAAAAGATGCATGTGCATGCTTAAAACGCGTTTTCGCACAAATCCGTGCGCGGGTGCTAAAAAGAGCAGCATCGGCATGCTTAGCACGTCGTTTGGTAGAAATCCACGTGCGCGTTCTGCCAAAAGCACCATTTGCATGCACATATTGTGGTTTTGCAGAAAACTTCATCCGCGTCTACCAAAAGATGCATGTGCATGCTTAAAACGCGTTTTCGCACAAATCCGTGCGCGGGTGCTAAAAAGAGCACCATCGGCATGCTTAGCACGTCGTTTGGTAGAAATCCACGTGCGCGTTCTGCCAAAAGCACCATTTGCATGCACATCTTGTGGTTTTGCAGAAAACTTCATCCGCGTCTACCAAAAGATTCATGTGCATGCTTAAAACGCGTTTTCGCACAAATGCGTGCGCGGGTGCTAAAAAGAGCAGCATCGGCATGCTTAGCACGTCGTTTGGTAGAAATCCACGTGCGCGTTCTGCCAAAAGCACCATTTGCATGCACATCTTGTGGTTTTGCAGAAAACTTCATCCGCGTCTACCAAAAGATGCATGTGCATGCTTAAAACGCGTTTTCGCACAAATCCGTGCGCGGGTGCTAAAAAGAGCCGCATCGGCATGCTTAGCACGTCGTTTGGTAGAAATCCACGTGCGCGTTCTGCCAAAAGCACCATTTGCATGCACATCTTGTGGTTTTGCAGAAAACTTCATCCGCGTCTACCAAAAGATGCATGTGCATGCTTAAAACGCGTTTTTGCACAAATCCGTGCGCGGGTGCTAAAAAGAGCAGCATCGGCATGCTTAGCACGTCGTTTGGTAGAAATCCACGTGCGCGTTCTGCAAAAAGCACCATTTGCATGCACATCTTGTGGTTTTGCAGAAAACTTCATCCGCGTCTACCAAAAGATGCATGTGCATGCTAAAACGCGTTTTCGCACAAATGCGTGCGCGGGTGCTAAAAAGAGCAGCATCGGCATGCTTAGCACGTCGTTTGGTAGAAATCCACGTGCGCGTTCTGCAAAAAGCACCATTTGCATGCACATCTTGTGGTTTTGCAGAAAACTTCATCCGCGTCTACCAAAAGATGCATGTGCATGCTTAAAACGCGTTTTCGCACAAATGCGTGCGCGGGTGCTAAAAAGAGCAGCATCGGCATGCTTAGCACGTCGTTTGGTAGAAATCCACGTGCGCGTTCTGCCAAAAGCACCATTTGCATGCACATATTGTGGTTTTGCAGAAAACTTCATCCGCGTCTACCAAAAGATGCATGTGCATGCTTAAAACGCGTTTTCGCACAAATCCGTGCGCGGGTGCTAAAAAGAGCAGCATCGGCATGCTTAGCACGTCGTTTGGTAGAAATCCACGTGCGCGTTCTGCCAAAAGCACCATTTGCATGCACATCTTGTGGTTTTGCAGAAAACTTCATCCGCGTCTACCAAAAGATGCATGTGCATGCTTAAAACGCGTTTTCGCACAAATCCGTGCGCGGGTGCTAAAAAGAGCAGTATCGGCATGCTTAGCACGTCGTTTGGTAGAAATCCACGTGCGCGTTCTGCCAAAAGCACCATTTGCATGCACATCTTGTGGTTTTGCAGAAAACTTCATCCGCGTCTACCAAAAGATGCATGTGCATGCTTAAAACGCGTTTTCGCACAAATCCGTGCGCGGGTGCTAAAAAGAGCAGCATCGGCATGCTTAGCACGTCGTTTGGTAGAAATCCACGTGCGCGTTCTGCCAAAAGCACCATTTGCATGCACATCTTGTGGTTTTGCAGAAAACTTCATCCGCATCTACCAAAAGATGCATGTGCATGCTTAAAACGCGTTTTCGCACAAATGCGTGCGCGGGTGCTAAAAAGAGCAGCATCGGCATGCTTTGCACGTCGTTTGGTAGAAATCCACGTGCGCGTTCTGCAAAAAGCACCATTTGCATGCACATCTTGTGGTTTTGCAGAAAACTTCATCCGCGTCTACCAAAAGATGCATGTGCATGCTTAAAACGTGTTTTCGCACAAATGCGTGCGCGGGTGCTAAAAAGAGCAGCATCGGCATGCTTAGCACGTCGTTTGGTAGAAATCCACGTGCGCGTTCTGCCAAAAGCACCATTTGCATGCTAATCTTGTGGTTTTGCAGAAAACTTCATCCGCGTCTACCAAAAGATGCATGTGCATGCTTAAAACGCGTTTTCGCACAAATCCGTGCGCGGGTGCGAAAAAGAGCAGCATCGGCATGCTTAGCACGTCGTTTGGTAGAAATCCACGTGCGCGTTCTGCAAAAAGCACCATTTGCATGCACATCTTGTGGTTTTGCAGAAAACTTCATCCGCGTCTACCAAAAGATGCATGTGCATGCTTAAAACGCGTTTTCGCACAAATGCGTGCGCGGGTGCTAAAAAGAGCAGCATCGGCATGCTTAGCACGTCGTTTGGTAGAAATCCACGTGCGCTTTCTGCAAAAAGCACCATTTGCATGCACATCTTGTGGTTTTGCAGAAAACTTCATCCGCGTCTACCAAAAGATGCATGTGCATGCTTAAAACGCGTTTTCGCACAAATCCGTGCGCGGGTGCTAAAAAGAGCCGCATCGGCATGCTTAGCACGTCGTTTGGTAGAAATCCACGTGCGCGTTCTGCCAAAAGCACCATTTGCATGCACATCTTGTGGTTTTGCAGAAAACTTCATCCGCGTCTACCAAAAGATGCATGTGCATGCTTAAAACGCGTTTTTGCACAAATCCGTGCGCGGGTGCTAAAAAGAGCAGCATCGGCATGCTTAGCACGTCGTTTGGTAGAAATCCACGTGCGCGTTCTGCAAAAAGCACCATTTGCATGCACATCTTGTGGTTTTGCAGAAAACTTCATCCGCGTCTACCAAAAGATGCATGTGCATGCTAAAACGCGTTTTCGCACAAATGCGTGCGCGGGTGCTAAAAAGAGCAGCATCGGCATGCTTAGCACGTCGTTTGGTAGAAATCCACGTGCGCGTTCTGCAAAAAGCACCATTTGCATGCACATCTTGTGGTTTTGCAGAAAACTTCATCCGCGTCTACCAAAAGATGCATGTGCATGCTTAAAACGCGTTTTCGCACAAATGCGTGCGCGGGTGCTAAAAAGAGCAGCATCGGCATGCTTAGCACGTCGTTTGGTAGAAATCCACGTGCGCGTTCTGCCAAAAGCACCATTTGCATGCACATATTGTGGTTTTGCAGAAAACTTCATCCGCGTCTACCAAAAGATGCATGTGCATGCTTAAAACGCGTTTTCGCACAAATCCGTGCGCGGGTGCTAAAAAGAGCAGCATCGGCATGCTTAGCACGTCGTTTGGTAGAAATCCACGTGCGCGTTCTGCCAAAAGCACCATTTGCATGCACATCTTGTGGTTTTGCAGAAAACTTCATCCGCGTCTACAAAAGATGCATGTGCATGCTTAAAACGCGTTTTCGCACAAATGCGTGCGCGGGTGCTAAAAAGAGCAGCATCGGCATGCTTAGCACGTCGTTTGGTAGAAATCCACGTGCGCGTTCTGCCAAAAGCACCATTTGCATGCACATATTGTGGTTTTGCAGAAAACTTCATCCGCGTCTACCAAAAGATGCATGTGCATGCTTAAAACGCGTTTTCGCACAAATCCGTGCGCGGGTGCTAAAAAGAGCAGCATCGGCATGCTTAGCACGTCGTTTGGTAGAAATCCACGTGCGCGTTCTGCCAAAAGCACCATTTGCATGCACATCTTGTGGTTTTGCAGAAAACTTCATCCGCGTCTACCAAAAGATGCATGTGCATGCTTAAAACGCGTTTTCGCACAAATCCGTGCGCGGGTGCTAAAAAGAGCAGCATCGGCATGCTTAGCACGTCGTTTGGTAGAAATCCACGTGCGCGTTCTGCCAAAAGCACCATTTGCATGCACATCTTGTGGTTTTGCAGAAAACTTCATCCGCATCTACCAAAAGATGCATGTGCATGCTTAAAACGCGTTTTCGCACAAATGCGTGCGCGGGTGCTAAAAAGAGCAGCATCGGCATGCTTAGCACGTCGTTTGGTAGAAATCCACGTGCGCGTTCTGCAAAAAGCACCATTTGCATGCACATCTTGTGGTTTTGCAGAAAACTTCATCCGCGTCTACCAAAAGATGCATGTGCATGCTTAAAACGTGTTTTCGCACAAATGCGTGCGCGGGTGCTAAAAAGAGCAGCATCGGCATGCTTAGCACGTCGTTTGGTAGAAATCCACGTGCGCGTTCTGCCAAAAGCACCATTTGCATGCTAATCTTGTGGTTTTGCAGAAAACTTCATCCGCGTCTACCAAAAGATGCATGTGCATGCTTAAAACGCGTTTTCGCACAAATCCGTGCGCGGGTGCGAAAAAGAGCAGCATCGGCATGCTTAGCACGTCGTTTGGTAGAAATCCACGTGCGCGTTCTGCAAAAAGCACCATTTGCATGCACATCTTGTGCTTTTGCAGAAAACTTCATCCGCGTCTACCAAAAGATGCATGTGCATGCTTAAAACGCGTTTTCGCACAAATGCGTGCGCGGGTGCTAAAAAGAGCAGCATCGGCATGCTTAGCACGTCGTTTGGTAGAAATCCACGTGCGCTTTCTGCAAAAAGCACCATTTGCATGCACATCTTGTGGTTTTGCAGATAACTTCATCCGCGTCCACCAAAAGATGCATGTGCATGCTTAAAACGCGTTTACGCACAAATGCGTGCGCGGGTGCTAAAAAGTGCAGCATCGGCATGCTTAGCACGTCGTTTGGTAGAAATCCACGTGCGCGTTCTGCCAAAAGCCCCATTTGCATGCACATCTTGTGGTTTTGCAGAAAACTTCATCCGCGTCTACCAAAAGATGCATGTGCATGCTTAAAACGCGTTTTCGCACAAATCCGTGGGCGGGTGCTAAAAAGAGCAGCATCGGCATGCTTAGCACGTCGTTTGGTAGAAATCCACGTGCGCGTTCTGCAAAAAGCACCATTTGCATGCACATCTTGTGGTTTTGCAGAAAACTTCGTCCGCGTCTACCAAAAGATGCATGTGCATGCTTAAAACGCGTTTTCGCACAAATGCGTGCGCGGGTGCTAAAAAAAGCAGCATCGGCATGCTTAGCACGTCGTTTGGTAGAAATCCACGTGCGCGTTCTGCCAAAAGCACCATTTGCATGCACATCTTGTGGTTTTGCAGAAAACTTCATCCGCGTCTACCAGAAGATGCATGTGCATGCTTCAAACGCGTTTTCGCACAAATCCGTGCGCGGGTGCTAAAAAGAGCAGCATCGGCATGCTTAGCACGTCGTTTGGTAGAAATCCACGTGCGCGTTCTGCAAAAAGCACCATTTGCATGCACATCTTGTGGTTTTGCAGAAAACTTCGTCCGCGTCTACCAAAAGATGCATGTGCATGCTTAAAACGCGTTTTCGCACAAATGCGTGCGCGGGTGCTAAAAAGAGCAGCATCGGCATGCTTAGCACGTCGTTTGGTAGAAATCCACGTGCGCGTTCTGCAAAAAGCACCATTTGCATGCACATCTTGTGGTTTTGGAGAAAACTTCATCCGCGTCTACCAAAAGATGCATGTGCATGCTTAAAACGCGTTTACGTACAAATGCGTGCGCGGGTGCTAAAAAGAGCAGCATCGGCATGCTTAGCACGTCGTTTGGTAGAAATCCACGTGCGCGTTCTGCCAAAAGCACCATTTGCATGCACATCTTGTGGTTTTGCAGAAAACTTCATCCGCGTCTACCAAAAGATGCATGTGCATGCTTAAAACGCGTTTTCGCACAAATGCGTGCGCGGGTGCTAAAAAGAGCAGCATCGGCATGCTTAGCACGTCGTTTGGTAGAAATCCACGTGCGCGTTCTGCCAAAAGCACCATTTGCATGCACATCTTGTGGTTTTGCAGAAAACTTCATCCGCGTCTACCAAAAGATGCATGTGCATGCTTAAAACGCGTTTTCGCACAAATCCGTGCGCGGGTGCTAAAAAGAGCAGCATCGGCATGCTTAGCACGTCGTTTGGTAGAAATCCACGTGCGCGTTCTGCCAAAAGCACCATTTGCATGCACATCTTGTGGTTTTGCAGAAAACTTCATCCGCGTCTACCAGAAGATGCATGTGCATGCTTAAAACGCGTTTTCGCACAAATCCGTGCGCGGGTGCTAAAAAGAGCAGCATCGGCATGCTTAGCACGTCGTTTGGTAGAAATCCACGTGCGCGTTCTGCCAAAAGCACCATTTGCATGCACATCTTGTGGTTTTGCAGAAAACTTCATCCGCGTCTACCAAAAGATGCATGTGCATGCTTAAAACGCGTTTTCGCACAAATCCGTGCGCGGGTGCTAAAAAGAGCAGCATCGGCATGCTTAGCACGTCGTTTGGTAGAAATCCACGTGCGCGTTCTGCCAAAAGCACCATTTGCATGCACATCTTGTGGTTTTGCAGAAAACTTCATCCGCGTCTACCAAAAGATTCATGTGCATACTTAAAACGCGTTTTCGCACAAATGCGTGCGCGGGTGCTAAAAAGAGCAGCATCGGCATGCTTAGCACGTCGTTTGGTAGAAATCCACGTGCGCGTTCTGCCAAAAGCACCATTTGCATGCACATCTTGTGGTTTTGCAGAAAACTTCATCCGCGTCTACCAAAAGATGCATGTGCATGCTTAAAACGCGTTTTCGCACAAATGCGTGCGCGGGTGCTAAAAAGAGCAGCATCGGCATGCTTAGCACGTCGTTTGGTAGAAATCCACGTGCGCGTTCTGCCAAAAGCACCATTTGCATGCACACCTTGTGGTTTTGCAGAAAACTTCATCCGCGTCTACCAAAAGATGCATGTGCATGCTTAAAACGCGTTTTGCACAAATGCGTGCGCGGGTGCTAAAAAGAGCAGCATCGGCATGCTTAGCACGTCGTTTGGTAGAAATCCGCGTGCGCGTTCTGCCAAAAGCACCATTTGCATGCACATCTTGTGGTTTTGCAGAAAACTTCATCCGCGTCTACCAAAAGATGCATGTGCATGCTTAAAACGCGTTTTCGCACAAATCCGTGCGTGGGTGCTAAAAAGAGCAGCATCGGCATGCTTAGCACGTCGTTTGGTAGAAATCCACGTGCGCGTTCTGCAAAAAGCACCATTTGCATGCACATCTTGTGGTTTTGCAGAAAACTTCATCCGCGTCTACCAAAAGATGCATGTGCATGCTTAAAACGCGTTTTCGCACAAATCCGTGCGCGGGTGCTAAAAAGAGCAGCATCGGCATGCTTAGCACGTCGTTTGGTAGAAATCCACGTGCGCGTTCTGCCAAAAGCACCATTTGCATGCACATCTTGTGGTTTTGCAGAAAACTTCATCCGCGTCTACCAAAAGATGCATGTGCATGCTTAAAACGCGTTTTCGCACAAATCCGTGCGCGGGTGCTAAAAAGAGCAGCATCGGCATGCTTAGCACGTCGTTTGGTAGAAATCCACGTGCGCGTTCTGCCAAAAGCACCATTTGCATGCACATCTTGTGGTTTTGCAGAAAACTTCATCCGCGTCTACCAAAAGATTCATGTGCATACTTAAAACGCGTTTTCGCACAAATGCGTGCGCGGGTGCTAAAAAGAGCAGCATCGGCATGCTTAGCACGTCGTTTGGTAGAAATCCACGTGCGCGTTCTGCCAAAAGCACCATTTGCATGCACATCTTGTGGTTTTGCAGAAAACTTCATCCGCGTCTACCAAAAGATGCATGTGCATGCTTAAAACGCGTTTTCGCACAAATGCGTGCGCGGGTGCTAAAAAGAGCAGCATCGGCATGCTTAGCACGTCGTTTGGTAGAAATCCACGTGCGCGTTCTGCCAAAAGCACCATTTGCATGCACACCTTGTGGTTTTGCAGAAAACTTCATCCGCGTCTACCAAAAGATGCATGTGCATGCTTAAAACGCGTTTTGCACAAATGCGTGCGCGGGTGCTAAAAAGAGCAGCATCGGCATGCTTAGCACGTCGTTTGGTAGAAATCCGCGTGCGCGTTCTGCCAAAAGCACCATTTGCATGCACATCTTGTGGTTTTGCAGAAAACTTCATCCGCGTCTACCAAAAGATGCATGTGCATGCTTAAAACGCGTTTTCGCACAAATCCGTGCGTGGGTGCTAAAAAGAGCAGCATCGGCATGCTTAGCACGTCGTTTGGTAGAAATCCACGTGCGCGTTCTGCCAAAAGCACCATTTGCATGCACATCTTGTGGTTTTGCAGAAAACTTCATCCGCGTCTACCAAAAGATGCATGTGCATGCTTAAAACGCGTTTTCGCACAAATCCGTGCGCGGGTGCTAAAAAGAGCAGCATCGGCATGCTTAGCACGTCGTTTGGTAGAAATCCACGTGCGCGTTCTGCCAAAAGCACCATTTGCATGCACATCTTGTGGTTTTGCAGAAAACTTCATCCGCGTCTACCAAAAGATGCATGTGCATGCTTAAAACGCGTTTTTGCACAAATCCGTGCGCGGGTGCTAAAAAGAGCAGCATCGGCATGCTTAGCACGTCGTTTGGTAGAAATCCACGTGCGCGTTCTGCAAAAAGCACCATTTGCATGCACATCTTGTGGTTTTGCAGAAAACTTCATCCGCATCTACCAAAAGATGCATGTGCATGCTTAAAACGCGTTTTTGCACAAATGCGTGCGCGGGTGCTAAAAAGAGCAGCATCGGCATGCTTAGCACGTCGTTTGGTAGAAATCCACGTGCGCGTTCTGCAAAAAGCACCATTTGCATGCACATCTTGTGGTTTTGCAGAAAACTTCATCCGCGTCTACCAAAAGATGCATGTGCATGCTTAAAACGCGTTTTTGCACAAATCCGTGCGCGGGTGCTAAAAAGAGCAGCATCGGCATGCTTAGCACGTCGTTTGGTAGAAATCCACGAGCGCGTTCTGCCAAAAGCACCATTTGCATGCACATCTTGTGGTTTTGCAGAAAACTTCATCCGCGTCTACCAAAAGATGCATGTGCATGCTTAAAACGCGTTTTCGCACAAATGCGTGCGCGGGTGCTAAAAAGAGCAGCATCGGCATGCTTAGCACGTCGTTTGGTAGGAATCCACGTGCGCGTTCTGCCAAAAGCACCATTTGCATGCACATCTTGTGGTTTTGCAGAAAACTTCATCCGCATCTACCAAAAGATGCATGTGCATGCTTAAAACGCGTTTTCGCGCAAATCCGTGTGCGGGTGCTAAAAAGAGCAGCATCGGCATGCTTAGCACGTCGTTTGGTAGAAATCCACGTGCGCGTTCTGCCAAAAGCACCATTTGCATGCACATCTTGTGGTTTTGCAGAAAACTTCATCCGCGTCTACCATGTGCATGCTTAAAACGCGTTTTCGCACAAATGCGTGCGCGGGTGCTTAAAAGAGCAGCATCGGCATGCTTAGCACGTCGTTTGGTAGAAATCCACGTGCGCGTTCTGCCAAAAGCACCATTTGCATGCACATCTTGTGGTTTTGCAGAAAACTTCATCCGCGTCTACCAACAGATGCATGTGCATGCTTAAAACGCGTTTTCGCACAAATCCATGCGCGGGTGCTACAAAGAGCAGCATCGGCATGCTTAGCACGTCGTTTGGTAGAAATCCACGTGCGTGTTCTGCCAAAAGCACCATTTGCATGCACATCTTGTGGTTTTGCAGAAAACTTCATCCGCGTCTACCAAAAGATGCATGTGCATGCTTAAAACGCGTTTTCGCACAAATGCGTGCGCGGGTGCTAAAAAGAGCAGCATCGGCATGCTTAGCACGTCGTTTGGTAGAAATCCACGTGCGCGTTCTGCAAAAAGCACCATTTGCATGCACATCTTGTGGTTTTGCAGAAAACTTCATCCGCGTCTACCAAAAGATGCATGTGCATGCTTAAAACGCGTTTACGCACAAATGCGTGCGCGGGTGCTAAAAAGAGCAGCATCGGCATGCTTAGCACGTCGTTTGGTAGAAATCCACGTGCGCGTTCTGCCAAAAGCACCATTTGCATGCACACCTTGTGGTTTTGCAGAAAACTTCATCCGCGTCTACCAAAAGATGCATGTGCATGCTTAAAACGCGTTTTGCACAAATGCGTGCGCGGGTGCTAAAAAGAGCAGCATCGGCATGCTTAGCACGTCGTTTGGTAGAAATCCGCGTGCGCGTTCTGCCAAAAGCACCATTTGCATGCACATCTTGTGGTTTTGCAGAAAACTTCATCCGCGTCTACCAAAAGATGCATGTGCATGCTTAAAACGCGTTTTTGCACAAATCCGTGCGCGGGTGCTAAAAAGAGCAGCATCGGCATGCTTAGCACGTCGTTTGGTAGAAATCCACGTGCGCGTTCTGCAAAAAGCACCATTTGCATGCACATCTTGTGGTTTTGCAGAAAACTTCATCCGCATCTACCAAAAGATGCATGTGCATGCTTAAAACGCGTTTTTGCACAAATGCGTGCGCGGGTGCTAAAAAGAGCAGCATCGGCATGCTTAGCACGTCGTTTGGTAGAAATCCACGTGCGCGTTCTGCAAAAAGCACCATTTGCATGCACATCTTGTGGTTTTGCAGAAAACTTCATCCGCGTCTACCAAAAGATGCATGTGCATGCTTAAAACGCGTTTTTGCACAAATCCGTGCGCGGGTGCTAAAAAGAGCAGCATCGGCATGCTTAGCACGTCGTTTGGTAGAAATCCACGAGCGCGTTCTGCCAAAAGCACCATTTGCATGCACATCTTGTGGTTTTGCAGAAAACTTCATCCGCGTCTACCAAAAGATGCATGTGCATGCTTAAAACGCGTTTTCGCACAAATGCGTGCGCGGGTGCTAAAAAGAGCAGCATCGGCATGCTTAGCACGTCGTTTGGTAGGAATCCACGTGCGCGTTCTGCCAAAAGCACCATTTGCATGCACATCTTGTGGTTTTGCAGAAAACTTCATCCGCATCTACCAAAAGATGCATGTGCATGCTTAAAACGCGTTTTCGCGCAAATCCGTGTGCGGGTGCTAAAAAGAGCAGCATCGGCATGCTTAGCACGTCGTTTGGTAGAAATCCACGTGCGCGTTCTGCCAAAAGCACCATTTGCATGCACATCTTGTGGTTTTGCAGAAAACTTCATCCGCGTCTACCATGTGCATGCTTAAAACGCGTTTTCGCACAAATGCGTGCGCGGGTGCTTAAAAGAGCAGCATCGGCATGCTTAGCACGTCGTTTGGTAGAAATCCACGTGCGCGTTCTGCCAAAAGCACCATTTGCATGCACATCTTGTGGTTTTGCAGAAAACTTCATTAGCGTCTACCAACAGATGCATGTGCATGCTTAAAACGCGTTTTCGCACAAATCCATGCGCGGGTGCTACAAAGAGCAGCATCGGCATGCTTAGCACGTCGTTTGGTAGAAATCCACGTGCGTGTTCTGCCAAAAGCACCATTTGCATGCACATCTTGTGGTTTTGCAGAAAACTTCATCCGCGTCTACCAAAAGATGCATGTGCATGCTTAAAACGCGTTTTCGCACAAATGCGTGCGCGGGTGCTAAAAAGAGCAGCATCGGCATGCTTAGCACGTCGTTTGGTAGAAATCCACGTGCGCGTTCTGCAAAAAGCACCATTTGCATGCACATCTTGTGGTTTTGCAGAAAACTTCATCCGCGTCTACCAAAAGATGCATGTGCATGCTTAAAACGCGTTTACGCACAAATGCGTGCGCGGGTGCTAAAAAGAGCAGCATCGGCATGCTTAGCACGTCGTTTGGTAGAAATCCACGTGCGCGTTCTGCCAAAAGCACCATTTGCATGCACACCTTGTGGTTTTGCAGAAAACTTCATCCGCGTCTACCAAAAGATGCATGTGCATGCTTAAAACGCGTTTTGCACAAATGCGTGCGCGGGTGCTAAAAAGAGCAGCATCGGCATGCTTAGCACGTCGTTTGGTAGAAATCCGCGTGCGCGTTCTGCCAAAAGCACCATTTGCATGCACATCTTGTGGTTTTGCAGAAAACTTCATCCGCGTCTACCAAAAGATGCATGTGCATGCTTAAAACGCGCTTTCGCACAAATCCGTGCGTGGGTGCTAAAAAGAGCAGCATCGGCATACTTAGCACGTCGTTTGGTAGAAATCCACGTGCGCGTTCTGCCAAAAGCACCATTTGCATGCACATCTTGTGGTTTTGCAGAAAACTTCATCCGCGTCTACCAAAAGATGCATGTGCATGCTTAAAACGCGTTTTCGCACAAATCCGTGCGCGGGTGCTAAAAAGAGCAGCATCGGCATGCTTAGCACGTCGTTTGGTAGAAATCCACGTGCGCGTTCTGCCAAAAGCACCATTTGCATGCACATCTTGTGGTTTTGCAGAAAACTTCATCCGCGTCTACCAAAAGATGCATGTGCATGCTTAAAACGCGTTTTTGCACAAATCCGTGCGCGGGTGCTAAAAAGAGCAGCATCGGCATGCTTAGCACGTCGTTTGGTAGAAATCCACGTGCGCGTTCTGCAAAAAGCACCATTTGCATGCACATCTTGTGGTTTTGCAGAAAACTTCATCCGCATCTACCAAAAGATGCATGTGCATGCTTAAAACGCGTTTTCGCACAAATGCGTGCGCGGGTGCTAAAAAGAGCAGCATCGGCATGCTTAGCACGTCGTTTGGTAGAAATCCACGTGCGCGTTCTGCAAAAAGCACTATTTGCATGCACATCTTGTGGTTTTGCAGAAAACTTCATCCGCGTCTACCAAAAGATGCATGTGCATGCTTAAAACGCGTTTTCGCACAAATGCGTGCGCGGGTGCAAAAAAGAGCAGCATCGGCATGCTTAGCACGTCGTTTGGTAGAAATCCACGTGCGCGTTCTGCCAAAAGCACCATTTGCATGCACATCTTGTGGTTTTGCAGAAAACTTCATCCGCGTCTACCAAAAGATGCATGTGCATGCTTAAAACGCGTTTTCGCACAAATCCGTGTGCGGGTGCTAAAAAGAGCAGCATCGGCATGCTTAGCACGTCGTTTGGTAGAAATCCACGTGCGCGTTCTGCCAAAAGCACCATTTGCATGCACATCTTGTGGTTTTGCAGAAAACTTCATCCGCGTCTACCATGTGCATGCTTAAAACGCGTTTTCGCACAAATGCGTGCGCGGGTGCTTAAAAGAGCAGCATCGGCATGCTTAGCACGTCGTTTGGTAGAAATCCACGTGCGCGTTCTGCCAAAAGCACCATTTGCATGCACATCTTGTGGTTTTGCAGAAAACTTCATCCGCGTCTACCAAAAGATGCATGTGCATGCTTAAAACGCGTTTTCGCACAAATCCATGCGCGGGTGCTACAAAGAGCAGCATCGGCATGCTTAGCACGTCGTTTGGTAGAAATCCACGTGCGCGTTCTGCCAAAAGCACCATTTGCATGCACATCTTGTGGTTTTGCAGAAAACTTCATCCGCGTCTACCAAAAGATGCATGTGCATGCTTAAAACGCGTTTTCGCACAAATCCGTGCGCGGGTGCTAAAAAGAGCAGCATCGGCATGCTTAGCACGTCGTTTGGTAGAAATCCACGTGCGCGTTCTGCCAAAAGCACCATTTGCATGCACATCTTGTGGTTTTGCAGAAAACTTCATCCGCGTCTACCAAAAGATGCATGTGCATGCTTAAAACGCGTTTTCGCACAAATGCGTGCGCGGGTGCTAAAAAGAGCAGCATCGGCATGCTTAGCACGTCGTTTGGTAGAAATCCGCGTGCGCGTTCTGCCAAAAGCACCATTCGCATGCACATCTTGTGGTTTTGCAGAAAACTTCATCCGCGTCTACCAAAAGATGCATGTGTATGCTTAAAACGCGTTTTCGCACAAATCCGTGCGCGGGTGCTAAAAAGAGCAGCATCGGCATGCTTAGCACGTCGTTTGGTAGAAATCCACGTGCGCGTTCTGCCAAAAGCACCATTTGCATGCACATCTTGTGGTTTTGCAGAAAACTTCATCCGCGTCTACCAAAAGATGCATGTGCATGCTTAAAACGCGTTTTTGCACAAATCCGTGCGCGGGTGCTAAAAAGAGCAGCATCGGCATGCTTAGCACGTCGTTTGGTAGAAATCCACGTGCGCGTTCTGCAAAAAGCACCATTTGCATGCACATCTTGTGGTTTTGCAGAAAACTTCATCCGCGTCTACCAAAAGATGCATGTGCATGCTAAAACGCGTTTTCGCACAAATGCGTGCGCGGGTGCTAAAAAGAGCAGCATCGGCATGCTTAGCACGTCGTTTGGTAGAAATCCACGTGCGCGTTCTGCAAAAAGCACCATTTGCATGCACATTTTGTGGTTTTGCAGAAAACTTCATCCGCGTCTACCAAAAGATACATGTGCATGCTTAAAACGCGTTTTCGCACAAATGCGTGCGCGGGTGCTAAAAAGAGCAGCATCGGCATGCTTAGCATGTCGTTTGGTAGAAATCCACGTGCGCGTTCTGCCAAAAGCACCATTTGCATGCACATCTTGTGGTTTTGCAGAAAACTTCATCCGCGTCTACCAAAAGATGCATGTGCATGCTTAAAACGCGTTTTCGCACAAATCCGTGCGCGGGTGCTAAAAAGAGCAGCATCGGCATGCTTAGCACGTCGTTTGGTAGAAATCCACGTGCGCGTTCTGCCAAAAGCACCATTTGCATGCACATCTTGTGGTTTTGCAGAAAACTTCATCCGCGTCTACCAAAAGATGCATGTGCATGCTTAAAACGCGTTTTCGCACAAATCCGTGCGCGGGTGCTAAAAAGAGCAGCATCGGCATGCTTAGCACGTCGTTTGGTAGAAATCCACGTGCGCGTTCTGCCAAAAGCACCATTTGCATGCACATCTTGTGGTTTTGCAGAAAACTTCATCCGCGTCTACCAAAAGATGCATGTGCAGCTTAAAACGCGTTTTCGCACAAATCCGTGCGCGGGTGCTAAAAAGAGCAGCATCGGCATGCTTAGCACGTCGTTTGGTAGAAATCCACGTGCGCGTTCTGCCAAAAGCACCATTTGCATGCACATCTTCTGGTTTTGCAGAAAACTTCATCCGCGTCTATCAAAAGATGCATGTGCATGTTTAAAACGCGTTTTCGCACAAATCCGTGCGCGGGTGCTAAAAAGAGCAGCATCGGCATGCTTAGCACGTCGTTTGGTAGAAATCCACGTGCGCGTTCTGCCAAAAGCACCATTTGCATGCACATCTTGTGGTTTTGCAGAAAACTTCATCCGCGTCTACCAAAAGATTCATGTGCATGCTTAAAACGCGTTTTCGCACAAATGCGTGCGCGGGTGCTAAAAAGAGCAGCATCGGCATGCTTAGCACGTCGTTTGGTAGAAATCCACGTGCGCGTTCTGCCAAAAGCACCATTTGCATGCACATCTTGTGGTTTTGCAGAAAACTTCATCCGCGTCTACCAAAAGATGCATGTGCATGCTTAAAACGCGTTTTCGCACAAATCCGTGCGCGGGTGCTAAAAAGAGCAGCATCGGCATGCTTAGCACGTCGTTTGGTAGAAATCCACGTGCGCGTTCTGCCAAAAGCACCATTTGCATGCACATCTTGTGGTTTTGCAGAAAACTTCATCCGCGTCTACCAAAAGATGCATGTGCATGCTTAAAACGCGTTTTCGCACAAATCCGTGCGCGGGTGCTAAAAAGAGCAGCATCGGCATGCTTAGCACGTCGTTTGGTAGAAATCCACGTGCGCGTTCTGCAAAAAGCACCATTTGCATGCACATCTTGTGGTTTTGCAGAAAACTTCATCCGCGTCTACCAAAAGATGCATGTGCATGCTTAAAACGCGTTTTCGCACAAATGCGTGCGCGGGTGCTAAAAAGAGCAGCATCGGCATGCTTAGCACGTCGTTTGGTAGAAATCCACGTGCGCGTTCTGCAAAAAGCACCATTTGCATGCACATCTTGTGGTTTTGCAGAAAACTTCATCCGCGTCTACCAAAAGATGCATGTGCATGCTTAAAACGCGTTTTCGCACAAATGCGTGCGCGGGTGCTAAAAAGAGCAGCATCGGCATGCTTAGCACGTCGTTTGGTAGAAATCCGCGTGCGCGTTCTGCCAAAAGCACCATTTGCATGCACATCTTGTGGTTTTGCAGAAAACTTCATCCGCGTCTACCAAAAGATGCATGTGCATGCTTAAAACGCGTTTTCGCACAAATCCGTGCGCGGGTGCTAAAAAGAGCAGCATCGGCATGCTTAGCACGTCGTTTGGTAGAAATCCACGTGCGCGTTCTGCCAAAAGCACCATTTGCATGCACATGTTGTGGTTTTGCAGAAAACTTCATCCGCGTCTACCAAAAGATGTATGTGCATGCTTAAAACGCGTTTTCGCACAAATCCGTGTGCGGGTGCTAAAAAGAGCAGCATCGGCATGCTTAGCACGTCGTTTGGTAGAAATCCACGTGCGCGTTCTGCCAAAAGCACCATTTGCATGCACATCTTGTGGTTTTGCAGAAAACTTCATCCGCGTCTACCAAAAGATGCATGTGCATGTTTAAAACGCGTTTTCGCACAAATCCGTGCGCGGGTGCTAAAAAGAGCAGCATCGGCATGCTTAGCACGTCGTTTGGTAGAAATCCACGTGCGCGTTCTGCCAAAAGCACCATTTGCATGCACATCTTGTGGTTTTGCAGAAAACTTCATCCGCGTCTACCGAAAGATGCATGTGCATGCTTAAAACGCGTTTTCGCACAAATCCGTGCGCGGGTGCTAAAAAGAGCAGCATCGGCATGCTTAGCACGTCGTTTGGTAGAAATCCACGTGCGCGTTCTGCCAAAAGCACCATTTGCATGCACATCTTGTGGTTTGCAGAAAACTTCATCCGCGTCTACCAAAAGATGCATGTGCATGCTTAAAACGCGTTTTCGCACAAATCCGTGCGCGGGTGCTAAAAAGAGCAGCATCGGCATGCTTAGCACGTCGTTTGGTAGAAATCCACGTGCGCGTTCTGCCAAAAGCACCATTTGCATGCACATCTTGTGGTTTTGCAGAAAACTTCATCCGCGTCTACCAAAAGATGCATGTGCATGCTTAAAACGCGTTTTCGCACAAATCCGTGCGCGGGTGCTAAAAAGAGCAGCATCGGCATGCTTAGCACGTCGTTTGGTAGAAATCCACGTGCGCGTTCTGCCAAAAGCACCATTTGCATGCACATCTTGTGGTTTTGCAGAAAACTTCTTCCGCGTCTACCAAAAGATGCATGTGCATGCTTAAAACGCGTTTTCGCACAAATCCGTGCGCGGGTGCTAAAAAGAGCAGCATCGGCATGCTTAGCACGTCATTTGGTAGAAATCCACGTGCGCGTTCTGCCAAAAGCACCATTTGCATGCACATCTTGTGGTTTTGCAGAAAACTTCATCCGCGTCTACCAAAAGATTCATGTGCATGCTTAAAACGCGTTTTCGCACAAATGCGTGCGCGGGTGCTAAAAAGAGCAGCATCGGCATGCTTAGCACGTCGTTTGGTAGGAATCCACGTGCGCGTTCTGCCAAAAGCACCATTTGCATGCACATCTTGTGGTTTTGCAGAAAACTTCATCCGCATCTACCAAAAGATGCATGTGCATGCTTAAAACGCGTTTTCGCACAAATCCGTGTGCGGGTGCTAAAAAGAGCAGCATCGGCATGCTTAGCACGTCGTTTGGTAGAAATCCACGTGCGCGTTCTGCCAAAAGCACCATTTGCATGCACATCTTGTGGTTTTGCAGAAAACTTCATCCGCGTCTACCATGTGCATGCTTAAAACGCGTTTTCGCACAAATGCGTGCGCGGGTGCTTAAAAGAGCAGCATCGGCATGCTTAGCACGTCGTTTGGTAGAAATCCACGTGCGCGTTCTGCCAAAAGCACCATTTGCATGCACATCTTGTGGTTTTGCAGAAAACTTCATCCGCGTCTACCAACAGATGCATGTGCATGCTTAAAACGCGTTTTCGCACAAATCCATGCGCGGGTGCTACAAAGAGCAGCATCGGCATGCTTAGCACGTCGTTTGGTAGAAATCCACGTGCGTGTTCTGCCAAAAGCACCATTTGCATGCACATCTTGTGGTTTTGCAGAAAACTTCATCCGCGTCTACCAAAAGATGCATGTGCATGCTTAAAACGCGTTTTCGCACAAATGCGTGCGCGGGTGCTAAAAAGAGCAGCATCGGCATGCTTAGCACGTCGTTTGGTAGAAATCCACGTGCGCGTTCTGCAAAAAGCACCATTTGCATGCACATCTTGTGGTTTTGCAGAAAACTTCATCCGCGTCTACCAAAAGATGCATGTGCATGCTTAAAACGCGTTTACGCACAAATGCGTGCGCGGGTGCTAAAAAGAGCAGCATCGGCATGCTTAGCACGTCGTTTGGTAGAAATCCACGTGCGCGTTCTGCCAAAAGCACCATTTGCATGCACACCTTGTGGTTTTGCAGAAAACTTCATCCGCGTCTACCAAAAGATGCATGTGCATGCTTAAAACGCGTTTTGCACAAATGCGTGCGCGGGTGCTAAAAAGAGCAGCATCGGCATGCTTAGCACGTCGTTTGGTAGAAATCCGCGTGCGCGTTCTGCCAAAAGCACCATTTGCATGCACATCTTGTGGTTTTGCAGAAAACTTCATCCGCGTCTACCATGTGCATGCTTAAAACGCGTTTTCGCACAAATGCGTGCGCGGGTGCTTAAAAGAGCAGCATCGGCATGCTTAGCACGTCGTTTGGTAGAAATCCACGTGCGCGTTCTGCCAAAAGCACCATTTGCATGCACATCTTGTGGTTTTGCAGAAAACTTCATCCGCGTCTACCAAAAGATGCATGTGCATGCTTAAAACGCGTTTTCGCACAAATCCATGCGCGGGTGCTACAAAGAGCAGCATCGGCATGCTTAGCACGTCGTTTGGTAGAAATCCACGTGCGCGTTCTGCCAAAAGCACCATTTGCATGCACATCTTGTGGTTTTGCAGAAAACTTCATCCGCGTCTACCAAAAGATGCATGTGCATGCTTAAAACGCGTTTTCGCACAAATCCGTGCGCGGGTGCTAAAAAGAGCAGCATCGGCATGCTTAGCACGTCGTTTGGTAGAAATCCACGTGCGCGTTCTGCCAAAAGCACCATTTGCATGCACATCTTGTGGTTTTGCAGAAAACTTCATCCGCGTCTACCAAAAGATGCATGTGCATGCTTAAAACGCGTTTTCGCACAAATGCGTGCGCGGGTGCTAAAAAGAGCAGCATCGGCATGCTTAGCACGTCGTTTGGTAGAAATCCGCGTGCGCGTTCTGCCAAAAGCACCATTCGCATGCACATCTTGTGGTTTTGCAGAAAAACTTCATCCGCGTCTACCAAAAGATGCATGTGTATGCTTAAAACGCGTTTTCGCACAATTCCGTGCGCGGGTGCTAAAAAGAGCAGCATCGGCATGCTTAGCGCGTCGTTTGGTAGAAATCCACGTGCGCGTTCTGCCAAAAGCACCATTTGCATGCACATCTTGTGGTTTTGCAGAAAACTTCATCCGCGTCTACCAAAAGATGCATGTGCATGCTTAAAACGCGTTTTCGCACAAATCCGTGCGCGGGTGCTAAAAAGAGCAGCATCGGCATGCTTAGGACGTCGTTTGGTAGGAATCCACGTGCGCGTTCTGCCAAAAGCACCATTTGCATGCACATCTTGTGCTTTTGCAGAAAACTTCATCCGCGTCTACCAAAAGATGCATGTGCATGCTTAAAACGCGTTTTCGCACAAATCCGTGTGCGGGTGCTGAAAAGAGCAGCATCGGCATGCTTAGCACGTCGTTTGGTAGAAATCCACGTGCGCGTTCTGCCAAAAGCACCATTTGCATGCACATCTTGTGGTTTTGCAGAAAACTTCATCCGCGTCTACCATGTGCATGCTTAAAACGCGTTTTCGCACAAATGCGTGCGCGGGTGCTTAAAAGAGCAGCATCGGCATGCTTAGCACGTCGTTTGGTAGAAATCCACGTGCGCGTTCTGCCAAAAGCACCATTTGCATGCACATCTTGTGGTTTTGCAGAAAACTTCATCCGCGTCTACCAAAAGATGCATGTGCATGCTTAAAACGCGTTTTCGCACAAATCCATGCGCGGGTGCTACAAAGAGCAGCATCGGCATGCTTAGCACGTCGTTTGGTAGAAATCCACGTGCGCGTTCTGCCAAAAGCACCATTTGCATGCACATCTTGTGGTTTTGCAGAAAACTTCATCCGCGTCTACCAAAAGATGCATGTGCATGCTTAAAACGCGTTTTCGCACAAATCCGTGCGCGGGTGCTAAAAAGAGCAGCATCGGCATGCTTAGCACGTCGTTTGGTAGAAATCCACGTGCGCGTTCTGCCAAAAGCACCATTTGCATGCACATCTTGTGGTTTTGCAGAAAACTTCATCCGCGTCTACCAAAAGATGCATGTGCATGCTTAAAACGCGTTTTTCGCACAAATGCGTGCGCGGGTGCTAAAAAGAGCAGCATCGGCATGCTTAGCACGTCGTTTGGTAGAAATCCGCGTGCGCGTTCTGCCAAAAGCACCATTCGCATGCACATCTTGTGGTTTTGCAGAAAACTTCATCCGCGTCTACCAAAAGATGCATGTGTATGCTTAAAACGCGTTTTCGCACAAATCCGTGCGCGGGTGCTAAAAAGAGCAGCATCGGCATGCTTAGCACGTCGTTTGGTAGAAATCCACGTGCGCGTTCTGCCAAAAGCACCATTTGCATGCACATCTTGTGGTTTTGCAGAAAACTTCATCCGCGTCTACCAAAAGATGCATGTGCATGCTTAAAACGCGTTTTTGCACAAATCCGTGCGCGGGTGCTAAAAAGAGCAGCATCGGCATGCTTAGCACGTCGTTTGGTAGAAATCCACGTGCGCGTTCTGCAAAAAGCACCATTTGCATGCACATCTTGTGGTTTTGCAGAAAACTTCATCCGCGTCTACCAAAAGATGCATGTCCATGCTAAAACGCATTTTCGCACAAATGCGTGCGCGGGTGCTAAAAAGAGCAGCATCGGCATGCTTAGCACGTCGTTTGGTAGAAATCCACGTGCGCGTTCTGCAAAAAGCACCATTTGCATGCACATTTTGTGGTTTTGCAGAAAACTTCATCCGCGTCTACCAAAAGATACATGTGCATGCTTAAAACGCGTTTTCGCACAAATGCGTGCGCGGGTGCTAAAAAGAGCAGCATCGGCATGCTTAGCACGTCGTTTGGTAGAAATCCACGTGCGCGTTCTGCCAAAAGCACCATTTGCATGCACATCTTGTGGTTTTGCAGAAAACTTCATCCGCGTCTACCAAAAGATGCATGTGCATGCTTAAAACGCGTTTTCGCACAAATCCGTGCGCGGGTGCTAAAAAGAGCAGCATCGGCATGCTTAGCACGTCGTTTGGTAGAAATCCACGTGCGCGTTCTGCCAAAAGCACCATTTGCATGCACATCTTGTGGTTTTGCAGAAAACTTCATCCGCGTCTACCAAAAGATGCATGTGCAGCTTAAAACGCGTTTTCGCACAAATCCGTGCGCGGGTGCTAAAAAGAGCAGCATCGGCATGCTTAGCACGTCGTTTGGTAGAAATCCACGTGCGCGTTCTGCCAAAACACCATTTGCATGCACATCTTCTGGTTTTGCAGAAAACTTCATCCGCGTCTATCAAAAGATGCATGTGCATGTTTAAAACGCGTTTTCGCACAAATCCGTGCGCGGGTGCTAAAAAGAGCAGCATCGGCATGCTTAGCACGTCGTTTGGTAGAAATCCACGTGCGCGTTCTGCCAAAAGCACCATTTGCATGCACATCTTGTGGTTTTGCAGAAAACTTCATCCGCGTCTACCAAAAGATTCATGTGCATGCTTAAAACGCGTTTTCGCACAAATGCGTGCGCGGGTGCTAAAAAGAGCAGCATCGGCATGCTTAGCACGTCGTTTGGTAGAAATCCACGTGCGGGTTCTGCCAAAAGCACCATTTGCATGCACATCTTGTGGTTTTGCAGAAAACTTCATGCGCGTCTACCAAAAGATGCATGTGCATGCTTAAAACGCGTTTTCGCACAAATCCGTGCGCGGGTGCTAAAAAGAGCAGCATCGGCATGCTTAGCACGTCGTTTGGTAGAAATCCACGTGCGCGTTCTGCCAAAAGCACCATTTGCATGCACATCTTGTGGTTTTGCAGAAAACTTCATCCGCGTCTACCAAAAGATGCATGTGCATGCTTAAAACGCGTTTTCGCACAAATCCGTGCGCGGGTGCTAAAAAGAGCAGCATCGGCATGCTTAGCACGTCGTTTGGTAGAAATCCACGTGCGCGTTCTGCAAAAAGCACCATTTGCATGCACATCTTGTGGTTTTGCAGAAAACTTCATCCGCGTCTACCAAAAGATGCATGTGCATGCTTAAAACGCGTTTTCGCACAAATGCGTGCGCGGGTGCTAAAAAGAGCAGCATCGGCATGCTTAGCACGTCGTTTGGTAGAAATCCACGTGCGCGTTCTGCAAAAAGCACCATTTGCATGCACATCTTGTGGTTTTGCAGAAAACTTCATCCGCGTCTACGAAAAGATGCATGTGCATGCTTAAAACGCGTTTTCGCACAAATGCGTGCGCGGGTGCTAAAAAGAGCAGCATCGGCATGCTTAGCACGTCGTTTGGTAGAAATCCGCGTGCGCGTTCTGCCAAAAGCACCATTTGCATGCACATCTTGTGGTTTTGCAGAAAACTTCATCCGCGTCTACCAAAAGATGCATGTGCATGCTTAAAACGCGTTTTCGCACAAATCCGTGCGCGGGTGCTAAAAAGAGCAGCATCGGCATGCTTAGCACGTCGTTTGGTAGAAATCCACGTGCGCGTTCTGCCAAAAGCACCATTTGCATGCACATGTTGTGGTTTTGCAGAAAACTTCATCCGCGTCTACCAAAAGATGTATGTGCATGCTTAAAACGCGTTTTCGCACAAATCCGTGTGCGGGTGCTAAAAAGAGCAGCATCGGCATGCTTAGCACGTCGTTTGGTAGAAATCCACGTGCGCGTTCTGCCAAAAGCACCATTTGCATGCACATCTTGTGGTTTTGCAGAAAACTTCATCCGCGTCTACCAAAAGATGCATGTGCATGCTTAAAACGCGTTTTCGCACAAATCCGTGCGCGGGTGCTAAAAAGAGCAGCATCGGCATGCTTAGCACGTCGTTTGGTAGAAATCCACGTGCGCGTTCTGCCAAAAGCACCATTAGCATGCACATCTTGTGGTTTTGCAGAAAACTTCATCCGCGTCTACCGAAAGATGCATGTGCATGCTTAAAACGCGTTTTCGCACAAATCCGTGCGCGGGTGCTAAAAAGAGCAGCATCGGCATGCTTAGCACGTCGTTTGGTAGAAATCCACGTGCGCGTTCTGCCAAAAGCACCATTTGCATGCACATCTTGTGGTTTGCAGAAAACTTCATCCGCGTCTACCAAAAGATGCATGTGCATGCTTAAAACGCGTTTTCGCACAAATCCGTGCGCGGGTGCTAAAAAGAGCAGCATCGGCATGCTTAGCACGTCGTTTGGTAGAAATCCACGTGCGCGTTCTGCCAAAAGCACCATTTGCATGCACATCTTGTGGTTTTGCAGAAAACTTCATCCGCGTCTACCAAAAGATTCATGTGCATACTTAAAACGCGTTTTCGCACAAATGCGTGCGCGGGTGCTAAAAAGAGCAGCATCGGCATGCTTAGCACGTCGTTTGGTAGAAATCCACGTGCGCGTTCTGCCAAAAGCACCATTTGCATGCACATCTTGTGGTTTTGCAGAAAACTTCATCCGCGTCTACCAAAAGATGCATGTGCATGCTTAAAACGCGTTTTCGCACAAATCCGTGCGCGGGTGCTAAAAAGAGCAGCATCGGCATGCTTAGCACGTCGTTTGGTAGAAATCCACGTGCGCGTTCTGCCAAAAGCACCATTTGCATGCACATCTTGTGGTTTTGCAGAAAACTTCATCCGCGTCTACCAAAAGATGCATGTGCATGCTTAAAACGCGTTTTCGCACAAAATCCGTGCGCGGGTGCTAAAAAGAGCAGCATCGGCATGCTTAGCACGTCGTTTGGTAGAAATCCACGTGCGCGTTCTGCCAAAAGCACCATTTGCATGCACATCTTGTGGTTTTGCAGAAAACTTCATCCGCGTCTACCAAAAGATGCATGTGCATGCTTAAAACGCGTTTTCGCACAAATCCGTGCGCGGGTGCTAAAAAGAGCAGCATCGGCATGCTTAGCACGTCGTTTGGTAGAAATCCACGTGCGCGTTCTGCAAAAAGCACCATTTGCATGCACATCTTGTGGTTTTGCAGAAAACTTCATCCGCGTCTACCAAAAGATGCATGTGCATGCTTAAAACGCGTTTTCGCACAAATGCGTGCGCGGGTGCTAAAAAGAGCAGCATCGGCATGCTTAGCACGTCGTTTGGTAGAAATCCACGTGCGCGTTCTGCCAAAAGCACCATTTGCATGCACATCTTGTGGTTTTGCAGAAAACTTCATCCGCGGCTACCAAAAGATGCATGTGCATGCTTAAACGCATTTTCGCACAAATGCGTGCGCGGGTGCTAAAAAGAGCAGCATCGGCATGCTTAGCACGTCGTTTGGTAGAAATCCACGTGCGCGTTCTGCCAAAAGCACCATTTGCATGCACATCTTGTGGTTTTGCAGAAAACTTCATCCGCGTCTACCAAAAGATGCATGTGCATGCTTAAAACGCGTTTTCACACAAATCCGTGCGCGGGTGCTAAAAAGAGCAGCATCGGCATGCTTAGCACGTCGTTTGGTAGAAATCCACGTGCGCGTTCTGCAAAAAGCACCATTTGCATGCACATCTTGTGGTTTTGCAGAAAACTTCATCCGCGTCTACCAAAAGATGCATGTGCATGCTTAAAACGCGTTTTCGCACAAATGCGTGCGCGGGTGCTAAAAAGAGCAGCATCGGCATGCTTAGCACGTCGTTTGGTAGAAATCCACGTGCGCGTTCTGCCAAAAGCACCATTTGCATGCACATCTTGTGGTTTTGCAGAAAACTTCATCCCCGTCTACCAAAAGATGCATGTGCATGCTTAAAACGCGTTTTCGCACAAATGCGTGCGCGGGTGCTAAAAAGAGCAGCATCGGCATGCTTAGCACGTCGTTTGGTAGAAATCCACGTGCGCGTTCTGCCAAAAGCACCATTTGCATGCACATCTTGTGGTTTTGCAGAAAACTTCATCCGCGTCTACCAAAAGATGCATGTGCATGCTTAAAACGCGTTTTCGCACAAATCCGTGCGCGGGTGCTAAAAAGAGCAGCATCGGCATGCTTAGCACGTCGTTTGGTAGAAATCCACGTGCGCGTTCTGCCAAAAGCATCATTTGCATGCACATCTTGTGGTTTTGCAGAAAACTTCATCCGCGTCTACCAAAAGATGCGTGTGCATGCTTAAAACGCGTTTTCGCACAAATCCGTGCGCGGGTGCTAAAAAGAGCAGCATCGGCATGCTTAGCACGTCGTTTGGTAGAAATCCACGTGCGCGTTCTGCCAAAAGCACCATTTGCATGCACATCTTGTGGTTTTGCAGAAAACTTCATCCGCGTCTACCAAAAGATGCATGTGCATGCTTAAAACGCGTTTTCGCACAAATGCGTGCGCGGGTGCTAAAAAGAGCAGCATCGGCATGCTTAGCGCGTCGTTTGGTAGAAATCCACGTGCGCGTTCTGCCAAAAGCACCATTTGCATGCACATCTTGTGGTTTTGCAGAAAACTTCATCCGCGTCTACCAAAAGATGCATGTGCATGCTTAAAACGCGTTTTCGCACAAATCCGTGCGCGGGTGCTAAAAAGAGCAGCATCGGCATGCTCAGCACGTCGTTTGGTAGAAATCCACGTGCGCGTTCTGCAAAAAGCACCATTTGCATGCACATCTTGTGGTTTTGCAGAAAACTTCATCCGCGTCTACCAAAAGATGCATGTGCATGCTTAAAACGCGTTTTCGCACAAATCCGTGCGCGGGTGCTAAAAAGAGCAGCATCGGCATGCTTAGCACGTCGTTTGGTAGAAATCCACGTGCGCGTTCTGCCAAAAGCACCATTTGCATGCACATCTTGTGGTTTTGCAGAAAACTTCATCCGCGTCTACCAAAAGATGCATGTGCATGCTTAAAACGCGTTTTCGCACAAATCCGTGCGCGGGTGCTAAAAAGAGCAGCATCGGCATGCTTAGCACGTCGTTTGGTAGAAATCCACGTGCGCGTTCTGCAAAAAGCACCATTTGCATGCACATCTTGTGGTTTTGCAGAAAACTTCATCCGCGTCTACCAAAAGATGCATGTGCATGCTTAAAACGCGTTTTCGCACAAATGCGTGCGCGGGTGCTAAAAAGAGCAGCATCGGCATGCTTAGCACGTCGTTTGGTAGAAATCCACGTGCGCGTTCTGCCAAAAGCACCATTTGCATGCACATCTTGTGGTTTTGCAGAAAACTTCATCCGCGTCTACCAAAAGATGCATGTGCATGCTTAAAACGCGTTTTCGCACAAATGCGTGCGCGGGTGCTAAAAAGAGCAGCATCGGCATGCTTAGCACGTCGTTTGGTAGAAATCCACGTGCGCGTTCTGCCAAAAGCACCATTTGCATGCACATCTTGTCGTTTTGCAGAAAACTTCATCCGCGTCTACCAAAAGATGCATGTGCATGCTTAAAACGCGTTTTCACACAAATCCGTGCGCGGGTGCTAAAAAGAGCAGCATCGGCATGCTTAGCACGTCGTTTGGTAGAAATCCACGTGCGCGTTCTGCAAAAAGCACCATTTGCATGCACATCTTGTGGTTTTGCAGAAAACTTCATCCGCGTCTACCAAAAGATGCATGTGCATGCTTAAAACGCGTTTTCGCACAAATGCGTGCGCGGGTGCTAAAAAGAGCAGCATCGCCATGCTTAGCACGTCGTTTGGTAGAAATCCACGTGCGCGTTCTGCCAAAAGCACCATTTGCATGCACATCTTGTGGTTTTGCAGAAAACTTCATCCCCGTCTACCAAAAGATGCATGTGCATGCTTAAAACGCGTTTTCGCACAAATGCGTGCGCGGGTGCTAAAAAGAGCAGCATCGGCATGCTTAGCACGTCGTTTGGTAGAAATCCACGTGCGCGTTCTGCCAAAAGCACCATTTGCATGCACATCTTGTGGTTTTGCAGAAAACTTCATCCGCGTCTACCAAAAGATGCATGTGCATGCTTAAAACGCGTTTTCGCACAAATCCGTGCGCGGGTGCTAAAAAGAGCAGCATCGGCATGCTTAGCACGTCGTTTGGTAGAAATCCATGTGCGCGTTCTGCCAAAAGCATCATTTGCATGCACATCTTGTGGTTTTGCAGAAAACTTCATCCGCGTCTACCAAAAGATGCGTGTGCATGCTTAAAACGCGTTTTCGCACAAATCCGTGCGCGGGTGCTAAAAAGAGCAGCATCGGCATGCTTAGCACGTCGTTTGGTAGAAATCCACGTGCGCGTTCTGCCAAAAGCACCATTTGCATGCACATCTTGTCGTTTTGCAGAAAACTTCATCCGCGTCTACCAAAAGATGCATGTGCATGCTTAAAACGCGTTTTCGCACAAATGCGTGCGCGGGTGCTAAAAAGAGCAGCATCGGCATGCTTAGCGCGTCGTTTGGTAGAAATCCACGTGCGCGTTCTGCCAAAAGCACCATTTGCATGCACATCTTGTGGTTTTGCAGAAAACTTCATCCGCGTCTACCAAAAGATGCATGTGCATGCTTAAAACGCGTTTTCGCACAAATCCGTGCGCGGGTGCTAAAAAGAGCAGCATCGGCATGCTCAGCACGTCGTTTGGTAGAAATCCACGTGCGCGTTCTGCAAAAAGCACCATTTGCATGCACATCTTGTGGTTTTGCAGAAAACTTCATCCGCGTCTACCAAAAGATGCATGTGCATGCTTAAAACGCGTTTTCGCACAAATCCGTGCGCGGGTGCTAAAAAGAGCAGCATCGGCATGCTTAGCACGTCGTTTGGTAGAAATCCACGTGCGCGTTCTGCAAAAAGCACCATTTGCATGCACATCTTGTGGTTTTGCAGAAAACTTCATCCGCGTCTACCAAAAGATGCATGTGCATGCTTAAAACGCGTTTTCGCACAAATGCGTGCGCGGGTGCTAAAAAGAGCAGCATCGGCATGCTTAGCACGTCGTTTGGTAGAAATCCACGTGCGCGTTCTGCCAAAAGCACCATTTGCATGCACATCTTGTGGTTTTGCAGAAAACTTCATCCGCGTCTACCAAAAGATGCATGTGCATGCTTAAAACACGTTTTCGCACAAATGCGTGCGCGGGTGCTAAAAAGAGCAGCATCGGCATGCTTAGCACGTCGTTTGGTAGAAATCCACGTGCGCGTTCTGCCAAAAGCACCATTTGCATGCACATCTTGTGGTTTTGCAGAAAACTTCATCCGCGTCTACCAAAAGATGCATGTGCATGCTTAAAACGCGTTTTCACACAAATCCGTGCGCGGGTGCTAAAAAGAGCAGCATCGGCATGCTTAGCACGTCGTTTGGTAGAAATCCACGTGCGCGTTCTGCAAAAAGCACCATTTGCATGCACATCTTGTGGTTTTGCAGAAAACTTCATCCGCGTCTACCAAAAGATGCATGTGCATGCTTAAAACGCGTTTTCGCACAAATGCGTGCGCGGGTGCTAAAAAGAGCAGCATCGGCATGCTTAGCACGTCGTTTGGTAGAAATCCACGTGCGCGTTCTGCCAAAAGCACCATTTGCATGCACATCTTGTGGTTTTGCAGAAAACTTCATCCCCGTCTACCAAAAGATGCATGTGCATGCTTAAAACGCGTTTTCGCACAAATGCGTGCGCGGGTGCTAAAAAGAGCAGCATCGGCATGCTTAGCACGTCGTTTGGTAGAAATCCACGTGCGCGTTCTGCCAAAAGCACCATTTGCATGCACATCTTGTGGTTTTGCAGAAAACTTCATCCGCGTCTACCAAAAGATGCATGTGCATGCTTAAAACGCGTTTTCGCACAAATCCGTGCGCGGGTGCTAAAAAGAGCAGCATCGGCATGCTTAGCACGTCGTTTGGTAGAAATCCACGTGCGCGTTCTGCCAAAAGCATCATTTGCATGCACATCTTGTGGTTTTGCAGAAAACTTCATCCGCGTCTACCAAAAGATGCGTGTGCATGCTTAAAACGCGTTTTCGCACAAATCCGTGCGCGGGTGCTAAAAAGAGCAGCATCGGCATGCTTAGCACGTCGTTTGGTAGAAATCCACGTGCGCGTTCTGCCAAAAGCACCATTTGCATGCACATCTTGTGGTTTTGCAGAAAACTTCATCCGCGTCTACCAAAAGATGCATATGCATGCTTAAAACGCGTTTTCGCACAAATGCGTGCGCGGGTGCTAAAAAGAGCAGCATCGGCATGCTTAGCGCGTCGTTTGGTAGAAATCCACGTGCGCGTTCTGCCAAAAGCACCATTTGCATGCACATCTTGTGGTTTTGCAGAAAACTTCATCCGCGTCTACCAAAAGATGCATGTGCATGCTTAAAATGCGTTTTCGCACAAATCCGTGCGCGGGTGCTAAAAAGAGCAGCATCGGCATGCTCAGCACGTCGTTTGGTAGAAATCCACGTGCGCGTTCTGCAAAAAGCACCATTTGCATGCACATCTTGTGGTTTTGCAGAAAACTTCATCCGCGTCTACCAAAAGATGCATGTGCATGCTTAAAACGCGTTTTCGCACAAATGCGTGCGCGGGTGCTAAAAAGAGTAGCATCGGCATGCTTAGCACGTCGTTTGGTAGAAATCCACGTGCGCGTTCTGCAAAAAGCACCATTTGCATGCACATCTTGTGGTTTTGCAGAAAACTTCATCCGCGTCTACCAAAAGATGCATGTGCATGCTTAAAACGCGTTTTCGCACAAATGCGTGCGCGGGTGCTAAAAAGAGCAGCATCGGCATGCTTAGCACGTCGTTTGGTAGAAATCCACGTGCGCGTTCTGCCAAAAGCACCATTTGCATGCACATCTTGTGGTTTTGCAGAAAACTTCATCCCCGTCTACCAAAAGATGCATGTGCATGCTTAAAACGCGTTTTCGCACAAATGCGTGCGCGGGTGCTAAAAAGAGCAGCATCGGCATGCTTAGCACGTCGTTTGGTAGAAATCCACGTGCGCGTTCTGCCAAAAGCACCATTTGCATGCACATCTTGTGGTTTTGCAGAAAACTTCATCCGCGTCTACCAAAAGATGCATGTGCATGCTTAAAACGCGTTTTCGCACAAATCCGTGCGCGGGTGCTAAAAAGAGCAGCATCGGCATGCTTAGCACGTCGTTTGGTAGAAATCCACGTGCGCGTTCTGCCAAAAGCATCATTTGCATGCACATCTTGTGGTTTTGCAGAAAACTTCATCCGCGTCTACCAAAAGATGCGTGTGCATGCTTAAAACGCGTTTTCGCACAAATCCGTGCGCGGGTGCTAAAAAGAGCAGCATCGGCATGCTTAGCACGTCGTTTGGTAGAAATCCACGTGCGCGTTCTGCCAAAAGCACCATTTGCATGCACATCTTGTGGTTTTGCAGAAAACTTCATCCGCGTCTACCAAAAGATGCATGTGCATGCTTAAAACGCGTTTTCGCACAAATGCGTGCGCGGGTGCTAAAAAGAGCAGCATCGGCATGCTTAGCGCGTCGTTTGGTAGAAATCCACGTGCGCGTTCTGCAAAAAGCACCATTTGCATGCACATCTTGTGGTTTGGCAGAAAACTTCATCCGCGTCTACCAAAAGATGCATGTGCATGCTTAAAACGCGTTTTCGCACAAATCCGTGCGCGGGTGCTAAAAAGAGCAGCATCGGCATGCTTAGCACGTCGTTTGGTAGAAATCCACGTGCGCGTTCTGCCAAAAGCATCATTTGCATGCACATCTTGTGGTTTTGCAGAAAACTTCATCCGCGTCTACCAAAAGATGCGTGTGCATGCTTAAAACGCGTTTTCGCACAAATCCGTGCGCGGGTGCTAAAAAGAGCAGCATCGGCATGCTTAGCACGTCGTTTGGTAGAAATCCACGTGCGCGTTCTGCCAAAAGCACCATTTGCATGCACATCTTGTGGTTTTGCAGAAAACTTCATCCGCGTCTACCAAAAGATGCATGTGCATGCTTAAAACGCGTTTTCGCACAAATGCGTGCGCGGGTGCTAAAAAGAGCAGCATCGGCATGCTTAGCACGTCGTTTGGTAGAAATCCACGTGCGCGTTCTGCCAAAAGCACCATTTGCATGCACATCTTGTGGTTTTGCAGAAAACTTCATCCGCGTCTACCAAAAGATGCATGTGCATGCTTAAAACGCGTTTTCGCACAAATCCGTGCGCGGGTGCTAAAAAGAGCAGCATCGGCATGCTTAGCGCGTCGTTTGGTAGAAATCCACGTGCGCGTTCTGCCAAAAGCACCATTTGCATGCACATCTTGTGGTTTTGCAGAAAACTTCATCCGCGTCTACCAAAAGATGCATGTGCATGCTTAAAACGCGTTTTCGCACAAATGCGTGCGCGGGTGCTAAAAAGAGTAGCATCGGCATGCTTAGCACGTCGTTTGGTAGAAATCCACGTGCGCGTTCTGCAAAAAGCACCATTTGCATGCACATCTTGTGGTTTTGCAGAAAACTTCATCCGCGTCTACCAAAAGATGCATGTGCATGCTTAAAACGCGTTTTCGCACAAATGCGTGCGCGGGTGCTAAAAAGAGCAGCATCGGCATGCTTAGCACGTCGTTTGGTAGAAATCCACGTGCGCGTTCTGCCAAAAGCACCATTTGCATGCACATCTTGTGGTTTTGCAGAAAACTTCATCCCCGTCTACCAAAAGATGCATGTGCATGCTTAAAACGCGTTTTCGCACAAATGCGTGCGCGGGTGCTAAAAAGAGCAGCATCGGCATGCTTAGCACGTCGTTTGGTAGAAATCCACGTGCGCGTTCTGCCAAAAGCACCATTTGCATGCACATCTTGTGGTTTTGCAGAAAACTTCATCCGCGTCTACCAAAAGATGCATGTGCATGCTTAAAACGCGTTTTCGCACAAATCCTTGCGCGGGTGCTAAAAAGAGCAGCATCGGCATGCTTAGCACGTCGTTTGGTAGAAATCCACGTGCGCGTTCTGCCAAAAGCATCATTTGCATGCACATCTTGTGGTTTTGCAGAAAACTTCATCCGCGTCTACCAAAAGATGCATGTGCATGCTTAAAACGCGTTTTCGCACAAATGCGTGCGCGGGTGCTAAAAAGAGCAGCATCGGCATGCTTAGCGCGTCGTTTGGTAGAAATCCACGTGCGCGTTCTGCCAAAAGCACCATTTGCATGCACATCTTGTGGTTTTGCAGAAAACTTCATCCGCGTCTACCAAAAGATGCATGTGCATGCTTAAAACGCGTTTTCGCACAAATCCGTGCGCGGGTGCTAAAAAGAGCAGCATCGGCATGCTCAGCACGTCGTTTGGTAGAAATCCACGTGCGCGTTCTGCAAAAAGCACCATTTGCATGCACATCTTGTGGTTTTGCAGAAAACTTCATCCGCGTCTACCAAAAGATGCATGTGCATGCTTAAAACGCGTTTTCGCACAAATGCGTGTGCGGGTGCTAAAAAGAGTAGCATCGGCATGCTTAGCACGTCGTTTGGTAGAAATCCACGTGCGCGTTCTGCAAAAAGCACCATTTGCATGCACATCTTGTGGTTTTGCAGAAAACTTCATCCGCGTCTACCAAAAGATGCATGTGCATGCTTAAAACGCGTTTTCGCACAAATGCGTGCGCGGGTGCTAAAAAGAGCAGCATCGGCATGCTTAGCACGTCGTTTGGTAGAAATCCACGTGCGCGTTCTGCCAAAAGCACCATTTGCATGCACATCTTGTGGTTTTGCAGAAAACTTCATCCGCGTCTACCAAAAGATGCATGTGCATGCTTAAAACGCGTTTTCGCACAAATCCGTGCGCGGGTGCTAAAAAGAGCAGCATCGGCATGCTTAGCGCGTCGTTTGGTAGAAATCCACGTGCGCGTTCTGCCAAAAGCACCATTTGCATGCACATCTTGTGGTTTTGCAGAAAACTTCATCCGCGTCTACCAAAAGATGCATGTGCATGCTTAAAACGCGTTTTCGCACAAATCCGTGCGCGGGTGCTAAAAAGAGCAGCATCGGCATGCTCAGCACGTCGTTTGGTAGAAATCCACGTGCGCGTTCTGCAAAAAGCACCATTTGCATGCACATCTTGTGGTTTTGCAGAAAACTTCATCCGCGTCTACCAAAAGATGCATGTGCATGCTTAAAACGCGTTTTCGCACAAATGCGTGCGCGGGTGCTAAAAAGAGTAGCATCGGCATGCTTAGCACGTCGTTTGGTAGAAATCCACGTGCGCGTTCTGCCAAAAGCACCATTTGCATGCACATCTTGTGGTTTTGCAGAAAACTTCATCCGCGTCTACCAAAAGATGCATGTGCATGCTTAAAACGCGTTTTCGCACAAATGCGTGCGCGGGTGCTAAAAAGAGCAGCATCGGCATGCTTAGCGCGTCGTTTGGTAGAAATCCACGTGCGCGTTCTGCCAAAAGCACCATTTGCATGCACATCTTGTGGTTTTGCAGAAAACTTCATCCGCGTCTACCAAAAGATGCATGTGCATGCTTAAAACGCGTTTTCGCACAAATCCGTGCGCGGGTGCTAAAAAGAGCAGCATCGGCATGCTCAGCACGTCGTTTGGTAGAAATCCACGTGCGCGTTCTGCAAAAAGCACCATTTGCATGCACATCTTGTGGTTTTGCAGAAAACTTCATCCGCGTCTACCAAAAGATGCATGTGCATGCTTAAAACGCGTTTTCGCACAAATGCGTGTGCGGGTGCTAAAAAGAGTAGCATCGGCATGCTTAGCACGTCGTTTGGTAGAAATCCACGTGCGCGTTCTGCAAAAAGCACCATTTGCATGCACATCTTGTGGTTTTGCAGAAAACTTCATCCGCGTCTACCAAAAGATGCATGTGCATGCTTAAAACGCGTTTTCGCACAAATGCGTGCGCGGGTGCTAAAAAGAGCAGCATCGGCATGCTTAGCACGTCGTTTGGTAGAAATCCACGTGCGCGTTCTGCCAAAAGCACCATTTGCATGCACATCTTGTGGTTTTGCAGAAAACTTCATCCGCGTCTACCAAAAGATGCATGTGCATGCTTAAAACGCGTTTTCGCACAAATCCGTGCGCGGGTGCTAAAAAGAGCAGCATCGGCATGCTCAGCACGTCGTTTGGTAGAAATCCACGTGCGCGTTCTGCAAAAAGCACCATTTGCATGCACATCTTGTGGTTTTGCAGAAAACTTCATCCGCGTCTACCAAAAGATGCATGTGCATGCTTAAAACGCGTTTTCGCACAAATGCGTGCGCGGGTGCTAAAAAGAGTAGCATCGGCATGCTTAGCACGTCGTTTGGTAGAAATCCACGTGCGCGTTCTGCAAAAAGCACCATTTGCATGCACATCTTGTGGTTTTGCAGAAAACTTCATCCGCGTCTACCAAAAGATGCATGTGCATGCTTAAAACGCGTTTTCGCACAAATGCGTGCGCGGGTGCTAAAAAGAGCAGCATCGGCATGCTTAGCACGTCGTTTGGTAGAAATCCACGTGCGCGTTCTGCCAAAAGCACCATTTGCATGCACATCTTGTGGTTTTGCAGAAAACTTCATCCGCGTCTACCAAAAGATGCATGTGCATCCTTAAAACGCGTTTTCGCACAAATCCGTGCGCGGGTGCTAAAAAGAGCAGCATCGGCATGCTTAGCACGTCGTTTGGTAGAAATCCACGTGCGCGTTCTGCCAAAAGCACCATTTGCATGCACATCTTGTGGTTTTGCAGAAAACTTCATCCGCGTCTACCAAAAGATGCATGTGCATGCTTAAAACGCGTTTTCGCACAAATCCGTGCGCGGGTGCTAAAAAGAGCAGCATCGGCATGCTTAGCACGTCGTTTGGTAGAAATCCACGTGCGCGTTCTGCCAAAAGCACCATTTGCATGCACATCTTGTGGTTTTGCAGAAAACTTCATCCGCGTCTACCAAAAGATGCATGTGCATGCTTAAAACGCGTTTTCGCACAAATCCATGCGCGGGTGCTAAAAAGAGCAGCATCGGCATGCTTAGCGCGTCGTTTGGTAGAAATCCACGTGCGCGTTCTGCCAAAAGCACCATTTGCATGCACATCTTGTGGTTTTGCAGAAAACTTCATCCGCGTCTACCAAAAGATGCATGTGCATGCTTAAAACGCGTTTTCGCACAAATCCGTGCGCGGGTGCTAAAAAGAGCAGCATCGGCATGCTTAGCACGTCGTTTGGTAGAAATCCACGTGCGCGTTCTGCCAAAAGCATCATTTGCATGCACACCTTGTGGTTTTGCAGAAAACTTCATCCGCGTCTACCAAAAGATGCGTGTGCATGCTTAAAACGCGTTTTCGCACAAATCCGTGCGCGGGTGCTAAAAAGAGCAGCATCGGCATGCTTAGCACGTCGTTTGGTAGAAATCCACGTGCGCGTTCTGCCAAAAGCACCATTTGCATGCACATCTTGTGGTTTTGCAGAAAACTTCATCCGCGTCTACCAAAAGATGCATGTGCATGCTTAAAACGCGTTTTCGCACAAATGCGTGCGCGGGTGCTAAAAAGAGCAGCATCGGCATGCTTAGCGCGTCGTTTGGTAGAAATCCACGTGCGCGTTCTGCCAAAAGCACCATTTGCATGCACATCTTGTGGTTTTGCAGAAAACTTCATCCGCGTCTACCAAAAGATGCATGTGCATGCTTAAAACGCGTTTTCGCACAAATCCGTGCGCGGGTGCTAAAAAGAGCATCATCGGCATGCTCAGCACGTCGTTTGGTAGAAATCCACGTGCGCGCTCTGCAAAAAGCACCATTTGCATGCACATCTTGTGGTTTTGCAGAAAACTTCATCCGCGTCTACCAAAAGATGCATGTGCATGCTTAAAACGCGTTTTCGCACAAATGCGTGCGCGGGTGCTAAAAAGAGTAGCATCGGCATGCTTAGCACGTCGTTTGGTAGAAATCCACGTGCGCGTTCTGCCAAAAGCACCATTTGCATGCACATCTTGTGGTTTTGCAGAAAACTTCATCCGCGTCTACCAAAAGATGCATGTGCATGCTTAAAACGCGTTTTCGCACAAATGCGTGCGCGGGTGCTAAAAAGAGCAGCATCGGCATGCTTAGCACGTCGTTTGGTAGAAATCCACGTGCGCGTTCTGCCAAAAGCACCATTTGCATGCACATCTTGTGGTTTTGCAGAAAACTTCATCCGCGTCTACCAAAAGATGCATGTGCATGCTTAAAACGCGTTTTCGCACAAATCCGTGCGCGGGTGCTAAAAAGAGCAGCATCGGCATGCTTAGCACGTCGTTTGGTAGAAATCCACGTGCGCGTTCTGCCAAAAGCATCATTTGCATGCACATCTTGTGGTTTTGCAGAAAACTTCATCCGCGTCTACCAAAAGATGCGTGTGCATGCTTAAAACGCGTTTTCGCACAAATCCGTGCGCGGGTGCTAAAAAGAGCAGCATCGGCATGCTTAGCACGTCGTTTGGTAGAAATCAACGTGCGCGTTCTGCCAAAAGCACCATTTGCATGCACATCTTGTGGTTTTGCAGAAAACTTCATCCGCGTCTACCAAAAGATGCATGTGCATGCTTAAAACGCGTTTTCGCACAAATGCGTGCGCGGGTGCTAAAAAGAGCAGCATCGGCATGCTTAGCGCGTCGTTTGGTAGAAATCCACGTGCGCGTTCTGCCAAAAGCACCATTTGCATGCACATCTTGTGGTTTTGCAGAAAACTTCATCCGCGTCTACCAAAAGATGCATATGCATGCTTAAAACGCGTTTTCGCACAAATCCGTGCGCGGGTGCTAAAAAGAGCAGCATCGGCATGCTCAGCACGTCGTTTGGTAGAAATCCACGTGCGCGTTCTGCAAAAAGCACCATTTGCATGCTCATCTTGTGGTTTTGCAGAAAACTTCATCCGCGTCTACCAAAAGATGCATGTGCATGCTTAAAACGCGTTTTCGCACAAATGCGTGCGCGGGTGCTAAAAAGAGTAGCATCGGCATGCTTAGCACGTCGTTTGGTAGAAATCCACGTGCGCGTTCTGCAAAAAGCACCATTTGCATGCACATCTTGTGGTTTTGCAGAAAACTTCATCCGCGTCTACCAAAAGATGCATGTGCATGCTTAAAACGCGTTTTCGCACAAATGCGTGCGCGGGTGCTAAAAAGAGCAGCATCGGCATGCTTAGCACGTCGTTTGGTAGAAATCCACGTGCGCGTTCTGCCAAAAGCACCATTTGCATGCACATCTTGTGGTTTTGCAGAAAACTTCATCCGCGTCTACCAAAAGATGCATGTGCATGCTTAAAACGCGTTTTCGCACAAATCCATGCGCGGGTGCTAAAAAGAGCAGCATCGGCATGCTTAGCACGTCGTTTGGTAGAAATCCACGTGCGCGTTCTGCCAAAAGCACCATTTGCATGCACATCTTGTGGTTTTGCAGAAAACTTCATCCGCGTCTACCAAAAGATGCATGTGCATGCTTAAAACGCGTTTTCGCACAAATCCGTGCGCGGGTGCTAAAAAGAGCAGCATCGGCATGCTTAGCACGTCGTTTGGTAGAAATCCACGTGCGCGTTCTGCCAAAAGCACCATTTGCATGCACATCTTGTGGTTTTGCAGAAAACTTCATCCGCGTCTACCAAAAGATGCATGTGCATGCTTAAAACGCGTTTTCGCACAAATCCGTGCGCGGGTGCTAAAAAGAGCAGCATCGGCATGCTTAGCACGTCGTTTGGTAGAAATCCACGTGCGCGTTCTGCCAAAAGCACCATTTGCATGCACATCTTGTGGTTTTGCAGAAAACTTCATCCGCGTCTACCAAAAGATGCAAGTGCATGCTTAAAACGCGTTTTCGCACAAATCCGTGCGCGGGTGCTAAAAAGAGCAGCATCGGCATGCTTAGCACGTCGTTTGGTAGAAATCCACGTGCGCGTTCTGCCAAAAGCACCATTTGCATGCACATCTTGTGGTTTTGCAGAAAACTTCATCCGCGTCTACCAAAAGATGCATGTGCATGCTTAAAACGCGTTTTCGCACAAATCCGTGCGCGGGTGCTAAAAAGAGCAGCATCGGCATGCTTAGCACGTCGTTTGGTAGAAATCCACGTGCGCGTTCTGCCAAAAGCACCATTTGCATGCACATCTTGTGGTTTTGCAGAAAACTTCATCCGCGTCTACCAAAAGATGCATGTGCATGCTTAAAACGCGTTTTCGCACAAATGCGTGCGCGGGTGCTAAAAAGAGCAGCATCGGCATGCTTAGCACGTCGTTTGGTAGAAATCCACGTGCGCGTTCTGCCAAAAGCACCATTTGCATGCACATCTTGTGGTTTTGCAGAAAACTTCATCCGCGTCTACCAAAAGATGCATGTGGATGCTTAAAACGCGTTTTCGCACAAATCCGTGCGCGGGTGCTAAAAAGAGCAGCATCGGCATGCTTAGCACGTCGTTTGGTAGAAATCCACGTGCGCGTTCTGCAAAAAGCACCATTTGCATGCACATCTTGTGGTTTTGCAGAAAACTTCATCCGCGTCTACCAAAAGATGCATGTGCATGCTTAAAACGCGTTTTCGCACAAATGCATGCGCGGGTGCTAAAAAGAGTAGCATCGGCATGCTTAGCACGTCGTTTGGTAGAAATCCACGTGCGCGTTCTGCAAAAAGCACCATTTGCATGCACATCTTGTGGTTTTGCAGAAAACTTCATCCGCGTCTACCAAAAGATGCATGTGCATGCTTAAAACGCGTTTTCGCACAAATGCGTGCGCGGGTGCTAAAAAGAGCAGCATCGGCATGCTTAGCACGTCGTTTGGTAGAAATCCACGTGCGCGTTCTGCCAAAAGCACCATTTGCATGCACATCTTGTGGTTTTGCAGAAAACTTCATCCGCGTCTACCAAAAGATGCATGTCCACGCTTAAAACGCGTTTTCGCACAAATCCGTACGCGGGTGCTAAAAAGAGCAGCATCGGCATGCTTAGCACGCCGTTTGGTAGAAATCCACGTGCGCGTTTTGCCAAAAGCACCATTTGCATGCACATCTTCTGGTTTTGCAGAAAACTTCATCCGCGTCTACCAAAAGATGCATGTGCATGCTTAAAACGCGTTTTCGCACAAATCCGTGCGCGGGTGCTAAAAAGAGCAGCATTGGCATGCTTAGCACGTCGTTTGGTAGAAATCCACGTGCGCGTTCTGCCAAAAGCACCATTTGCATGCACATCTTGTGGTTTTGCAGAAAACTTCATCCGCGTCTACCAAAAGATGCATGTGCATGCTTAAAACGCGTTTTCGCACAAATCCGTGCGCGGGTGCTAAAAAGAGCAGCATCGGCATGCTTAGCACGTCGTCTGGTAGAAATCCACGTGCGCGTTCTGCAAAAAGCACCATTTGCATGCACATCTTGTGGTTTTGCAGAAAACTTCATCCGCGTCTACCAAAAGATGCATGTGCATGCTTAAAACGCGTTTTCGCATAAATGCGTGCGCGGGTGCTAAAAAGAGCAGCATCGGCATGCTTAGCACGTCGTTTGGTAGAAATCCACGTGCGCGTTCTGCCAAAAGCACCATTTGCATGCACATCTTGTGGTTTTGCAGAAAACTTCATCCGCGTCTACCAAAAGATGCATGTGCATGCTTAAAACGCGTTTTCGCACAAATCCGTGCACGGGTGCTAAAAAGAGCAGCATCGGCATGCTTAGCACGTCGTTTGGTAGAAATCCACGTGCGCGTTCTGCCAAAAGCACCATTTGCATGCACATCTTGTGGTTTTGCAGAAAACTTCATCCGCGTCTACCAAAAGATGCATGTGCATGCTTAAAACGCGTTTTCGCACAAATCCGTGCGCGGGTGCTAAAAAGAGCAGCATCGGCATGCTTAGCACGTCGTCTGGTAGAAATCCACGTGCGCGTTCTGCAAAAAGCACCATTTGCATGCACATCTTGTGGTTTTGCAGAAAACTTCATCCGCGTCTACCAAAAGTTGCATGTGCATGCTTAAAACGCGTTTTCGCATAAATGCGTGCGCGGGTGCTAAAAAGAGCAGCATCGGCATGCTTAGCACGTCGTTTGGTAGAAATCCACGTGCGCGTTCTGCCAAAAGCACCATTTGCATGCACATCTTGTGGTTTTGCAGAAAACTTCATCCGCGTCTACCAAAAGATGCATGTGCATGCTTAAAACGCGTTTTCGCAAAAATCCGTGCGCGGGTGCTAAAAAGAGCAGCATCAGCATGCTTAGCACGTCGTTTGGTAGAAATCCACGTGCGCGTTCTGCCAAAAGCACCATTTGCATGCACATCTTGTGGTTTTGCAGAAAACTTCATCCGCGTCTACCAAAAGATGCATGTGCATGCTTAAAACGCGTTTTCGCACAAATGCGTGCGCGGGTGCTAAAAAGAGCAGCATCGGCATGCTTAGCACGTCGTTTGGTAGAAATCCACGTGCGCGTTCTGCCAAAAGCACCATTTGCATGCACATCTTGTGGTTTTGCAGAAAACTTTATCCGCGTCTACCAAAAGATGCATGTGCATGCTTAAAACGCGTTTTCGCACAAATCCGTGCGCGGGTGCTAAAAAGAGCAGCATCGGCATGCTTAGCACGTCGTTTGGTAGAAATCCACGTGCGCGTTCTGCAAAAAGCACCATTTGCATGCACATCTTGTGGTTTTGCAGAAAACTTCATCCGCGTCTACCAAAAGATGCATGTGCATGCTTAAGAGGAAGCTTTAGCTTGGGTGCTCCTATCTAAATACATGTAAAAGGAGAATTCGTTTTTCTCGGCAACCACTGCACTAAATTTGACGGCGTTTGCTGCATTTAAAAGAAAAGCTTAAAATCTAGTGACTGTTGGTTTCGAATTTTCGATTTAGGTCGTCAAATTTTTGTAAAAATTTGGCAAAAATCGCCAATTTTCAGAAAACGAAACTATCAAGTTTACAACTCCGTAACTCAGCAAGAAAAAATCATATCGCCATTCTGTAAATTGTACCTGATAGCACATCTAAAGCGGACAAAATTGATATGTTACATATGAACCTCAAAAAATGGAGTAATGTGTAATTACAACTTTTGCAGAACGTTCGTAAACAACGTAACAAGATCACGTAAGATGTAAACTGACATATCAAATTTGTCCGCTTTAAATGGTCTAATGGATGCCGTTTACAGAATCGCGATATCTGTTCTTGATGCAGAGCTATTAGCTTGTAAACTTCGTGCTTCTATTTTTTTCATACGTCTGAATTTTTGAAAATCCTTTTAACAAAATTCAAGCCCTAAATCAAAATTCCGCTTCCAACAGTCACTAGAATTTAACTTTCTCTCTCAAATGCAACAAATTTCATTAAAATCGGTCCAGAGGTTATCTCAGAAAAACGCTTTTGCGTTTTTACATGTATTTGAATAGGCCGCGTTGGAGTTGAGCCCGAGCTAAAGCTTCCTCTTAAAACGCGTTTTCGCACAAATGCGTGCGCGGGTGCTAAAAAGAGCAGCATCGGCATGCTTAGCACGTCGTTTGGTAGAAATGCACGTGCGCGTTCTGCCAAAAGCACCATTTGCATGCACATCTTGTGGTTTTGCAGAAAACTTCATCCGCGTCTACCAAAAGATGCATGTGCATGCTTAAAACGCGTTTTCGCACAAATGCGTGCGCGGGTGCTAAAAAGAGCAGCATCGGCATGCTTAGCACGTCGTTTGGTAGAAATCCACGTCCGCGTTCTGCCAAAAGCACCATTTGCATGCACATCTTGTGGTTTTGCAGAAAACTTCATCCGCGTCTACCAAAAGATGCATGTGCATGCTTAAAACGCGTTTTCGCACAAATGCGTGCGCGGGTGCTAAAAAGAGCAGCATCGGCATGCTTAGCACGTCGTTTGGTAGAAATCCACGTGCGCGTTCTGCCAAAAGCACCATTTGCATGCACATCTTGTGGTTTTGCAGAAAACTTCATCCGCGTCTACCAAAAGATGCATGTGCATGCTTAAAACGCGTTTTCGCACAAATCCGTGCGCGGGTGCTAAAAAGAGCAGCATCGGCATGCTTAGCACGCCGTTTGGTAGAAATCCACGTGCGCGTTCTGCCAAAAGCACCATTTGCATGCACATCTTGTGGTTTTGCAGAAAACTTCATCCGCGTCTACCAAAAGATCCATGTGCACGCTTAAAACGCGTTTTCGCACAAATCCGTGCGCGGGTGCTAAAAAGAGCAGCATCGGCATGCTTAGCACGTCGTCTGGTAGAAATCCACGTGCGCGTTCTGCAAAAAGCACCATTTGCATGCACATCTTGTGGTTTTGCAGAAAACTTCATCCGCGTCTACCAAAAGATGCATGTGCATGCTTAAAACGCGTTTTCGCACAAATGCGTGCGCGGGTGCTAAAAAGAGCAGCATCGGCATGCTTAGCACGTCGTTTGGTAGAAATCCACGTCCGCGTTCTGCCAAAAGCACCATTTGCATGCACATCTTGTGGTTTTGCAGAAAACTTCATCCGCGTCTACCAAAAGATGCATGTGCATGCTTAAAACGCGTTTTCGCACAAATCCGTGCGCGGGTGCTAAAAAGAGCAGCATCGGCATGCTTAGCACGTCGTTTGGTAGAAATCCACGTGCGCGTTCTGCCAAAAGCACCATTTGCATGCACCACTTCTGGTTTTGCAGAAAACTTCATCCGCGTCTACCAAAAGATGCATGTGCATGCTTAAAACGCGTTTTCGCACAAATCCGTGCGCGGGTGCTAAAAAGAGCAGCATCGGCATGCTTAGCACGTCGTTTGGTAGAAATCCACGTGCGCGTTCTGCCAAAAGCACCATTTGCATGCACATCTTGTGGTTTTGCAGAAAACTTCATCCGCGTCTACCAAAAGATGCATGTGCATGCTTAAAACGCGTTTTCGCACAAATCCGTGCGCGGGTGCTAAAAAGAGCAGCATCGGCATGCTTAGCACGTCGTTTGGTAGAAATCCACGTGCGCGTTCTGCCAAAAGCACCATTTGCATGCACATCTTGTGGTTTTGCAGAAAACTTCATCCGCGTCTACCAAAAGATGCATGTGCATGCTTAAAACGCGTTTTCGCACAAATCCGTGCGCGGGTGCTAAAAAGAGCAGCATCGGCATGCTTAGCACGTCGTTTGGTAGAAATCCACGTGCGCGTTCTGCCAAAAGCACTATTTGCATGCACATCTTGTGGTTTTGCAGAAAACTTCATCCGCGTCTACCAAAAGATGCATGTGCATGCTTAAAACGCGTTTTCGCACAAATGCGTGCGCGGGTGCTAAAAAGAGCAGCATCGGCATGCTTAGCACGTCGTTTGGTAGAAATCCACGTGCGCGTTCTGCCAAAAGCACCATTTGCATGCACATCTTGTGGTTTTGCAGAAAACTTCATCCGCGTCTACCAAAAGATGCATGTGCATGCTTAAAACGCGTTTTCGCACAAATCCGTGCGCGGGTGCTAAAAAGAGCAGCATCGGCATGCTTAGCACGTCGTTTGGTAGAAATCCACGTGCGCGTTCTGCCTAAAGCACCATTTGCATGCACATCTTGTGGTTTTGCAGAAAACTTCATCCGCGTCTACCAAAAGATCCATGTGCACGCTTAAAACGCGTTTTCGCACAAATCCGTGCGCGGGTGCTAAAAAGAGCAGCATCGGCATGCTTAGCACGTCGTCTGGTAGAAATCCACGTGCGTGTTCTGCAAAAAGCACCATTTGCATGCACATCTTGTGGTTTTGCAGAAAACTTCATCCGCGTCTACCAAAAGATGCATGTGCATGCTTAAAACGCGTTTTCGCACAAATGCGTGCGCGGGTGCTAAAAAGAGCAGCATCGGCATGCTTAGCACGTCGTTTGGTAGACATCCACGTGCGCGTTCTGCCAAAAGCACCATTTGCATGCACATCTTGTGGTTTTGCAGAAAACTTCATCCGCGTCTACCAAAAGATGCATGTGCATGCTTAAAACGCGTTTTCGCACAAATCCGTGCGCGGGTGCTAAAAAGAGCAGCATCGCCATGCTTAGCACGTCGTTTGGTAGAAATCCAAGTGCGCGTTCTGCCAAAAGCACCATTTCCATGCACATCTTGTGGTTTTGCAGAAAACTTCATCCGCGTCTACCAAAAGATGCATGTGCATGCTTAAAACGCGTTTTCGCACAAATCCGTGCGCGGGTGCTAAAAAGAGCAGCATCGGCATGCGTAGCACGTCGTTTGGTAGAAATCCACGTGCGCGTTCTGCCAAAAGCACCATTTGCATGCACATCTTGTGGTTTTGCAGAAAACTTCATCCGCGTCTACCAAAAGATGCATGTGCATGCTTAAAACGCGTTTTCGCACAAATCCATGCGCGGGTGCTAAAAAGAGCAGCATCGGCATGCTTAGCACGTCGTTTGGTAGAAATCCACGTGCGCGTTCTGCCAAAAGCACCATTTGCATGCACATCTTGTGGTTTTACAGAAAACTTCATCCGCGTCTACCAAAAGATGCATGTGCATGCTTAAAACGCGTTTTCGCACAAATGCGTGCGCGGGTGCTAAAAAGAGCAGCATCGGCATGCTTAGCACGTCGTTTGGTAGAAATCCACGTGCGCGTTCTGCCAAAAGCACCATTTGCATGCACATCTTGTGGTTTTGCAGAAAACTTCATCCGCGTCTACCAAAAGATGCATGTGCATGCTTAAAACGCGTTTTTGCACAAATCCGTGCGCGGGTGCTAAAAAGAGCAGCATCGGCATGCTTAGCACGTCGTTTGGTAGAAACCCACGTGCGCGTTCTGCAAAAAGCACCATTTGCATGCACATCTTGTGGTTTTGCAGAAAACTTCATCCGCGTCTACCAAAAGATGCAAGTGCATGCTTAAAACGCGTTTTCGCACAAATGCGTGCGCGGGTGCTAAAAAGAGCAGCATCGGCATGCTTAGCACGTCGTTTGGTAGAAATCCACGTGCGCGTTCTGCCAAAAGCACCATTTGCATGCACATTTTGTGGTTTTGCAGAAAACTTCATCCGCGTCTACCAAAAGATGCATGTGCATGCTTAAAACGCGTTTTTGCACAAATCCGTGCGCGGGTGCTAAAAAGAGCAGCATCGGCATGCTTAGCACGTCGTTTGGTAGAAATCCGCGTGCGCGTTCTGCCAAAAGCACCATTTGCATGCACATCTTCTGGTTTTGCAGAAAACTTCATCCGCGTCTACCAAAAGATGCATGTGCATGCTTAAAACGCGTTCTCGCACAAATCCGTGCGCGGGTGCTAAAAAGAGCAGCATCGGCATGCTTAGCACGTCGTTTGGTAGAAATCCACGTGCGCGTTCTGCCAAAAGCACCATTTGCATGCACATCTTGTTGTTTTGCAGAAAACTTCATCCGCGTCTACCAAAAGATGCATGTGCATGCTTAAAACGCGTTTTCGCACAAATCCGTGCGCGGGTGCTAAAAAGAGCAGCATCGGCATGCTTAGCACGCCGTTTGGTAGAAATCCACGTGCGCGTTCTGCCAAAAGCACCATTTGCATGCACATCTTGTGGTTTTGCAGAAAACTTCATCCGCGTCTACCAAAAGATGCATGTGCATGCTTAAAACGCGTTTTCGCACAAATCCGTGCGCGGGTGCTAAAAAGAGCAGCATCGGCATGCTTAGCACGTCGTCTGGTAGAAATCCACGTGCGCGTTCTGGAAAAAGCACCATTTGCATGCACATCTTGTGGTTTTGCAGAAAACTTCATCCGCGTCTACCAAAAGATGCATGTGCATGCTTAAAACGCGTTTTCGCATAAATGCGTGCGCGGGTGCTAAAAAGAGCAGCATCGGCATGCTTAGCACGTCGTTTGGTAGAAATCCACGTGCGCGTTCTGCCAAAAGAACCATTTGCATGCACATCTTGTGGTTTTGCAGAAAACTTCATCCGCGTCTACCAAAAGATGCATGTGCATGCTTAAAACGCGTTTTCGCAAAAATCCGTGCGCGGGTGCTAAAAAGAGCAGCATCGGCATGCTTAGCACGTCGTTTGGTAGAAATCCACGTGCGCGTTCTGCAAAAAGCACCATTTGCATGCACATCTTGTGGTTTTGCAGAAAACTTCATCCGCGTCTACCAAAAGATGCATGTGCATGCTTAAAACGCGTTTTCGCACAAATGCGTGCGCGGGTGCTAAAAAGAGCAGCATCGGCATGCTTAGCACGTCGTTTGGTAGAAATCCACGTGCGCGTTCTGCCAAAAGCACCATTTGCATGCACATCTTGTGGTTTTGCAGAAAACTTCATCCGCGTCTACCAAAAGATGCATCCCGGTCAAAAAATCCGTCAGGGCTATCTTGATGGACTTGTAGAATTCTTGAAGGTCCGTCAGGAATTTCTACAGGCACTCTCCCAGTACCAATAGGATTCTTAAAGGTCAGTCAGGAATTTCTACAGGCACTCTCCCAGTACCAATAGGATTCTTAAAGGTCAGTCAGGAATTCCTACAGGCACTCTCCCAGTACCAATAGGATTCTTAAAGGTCAGTCAGGAATTCCTACAGGCACTCTCCCAATACAAATAGGATTCTTAACAGTCAGTCAGGAATTCCTACAGGCACTCTCCCAATACAAATAGGATTCTTAACGGTCAGTCAAGGATTCCTACAGGCACTCTCCCAATACCAATAGCATTCTTAAAGTTCAGTCAGGAATTCTTACGGGCACTCTCCCAATACCAATAAGATTCTTAAAGGTCAGTCAAGAGTGTCTATATGCACCCTCCCAATACAAACAGGGCTCTTAAAAGTCATGTAAGACTGTTACAGGCAACCTTCCAGTTCCAATAAGAGTCTTGTCATTTATTGGAGATACTTTACATGTAGCTTTCGTAGACCAATAGGGCGCCTAAAGGTTAGATAGATTTCTACGGGCATCATGGCCGTCCGAAACGAAAGCGTCCGCCCAGCCGATTAACTGAGTTGAACGTGTAAATCCTCGTGAAAAAGCTGCAGTAACCAAAAGCGATCAGTCTTTGTTTGGTGCTTCTACTTTTATTTACTCTTTGTGTTGTCGAGATCGGCAGATGCGTGAGGCAACTCGCAACCGAGTGGCTTTCCGCAGTACACTAGGCGAATGATTTCTTCACCTCATGTTAATTACAGCTACAATAACATCAATTGCGCTACCTTAAGAGTGTCGAGGAGAGCAGAAACTAATTGCCGCTATTAGCACAGTTACCGCGTGAGTATATTATGTATATATAGTATATATAAGCGACATTACAAACTTGGGCCAGTTAGAGAGAGAGAGAGAGAAAATATTTATTTATCATGAGTTTGGGCGACTTCCTCGCAGGGTGGGCCAGTTAGAAGCAGAATGAAGGCTGCGCTACAAACTGAATTTTTTCGGTGGCTTGTCATCAACTACAACTATTCTACAGGCTTGCAGAGAGCTAAAAGAAAATATCAAGGGTTGACTTGGGCATGTTGGTAGTACATGTTCATAATAAAAACACCACAAGAGACAGAGACAAATGAAGAAAGACACAGCACTGTGCTTGTCTTTCCTCATTTGTCCGTGTCTCACACGCTTCATTTTAAAAAAGACAATATGTTCAGAAAATTTCACTTTTTATTGGTGAATAAAAATTATGCACAGATGTACATCAACAAAGCATGGGCTAAACAACTGCCATGAGGTGACAAGATACATTGACAAAACAGTTGCTTAGAGGTGACAAAGCAATTTTCTTAAAAACGTCTAAAAAATGAGCAACATAGCCTATTTAAAATCCACATCAGTTAGACCAAGCACTACGCAAACAAACACCGCAGATAATACAACATGTAAGCTAGCTCTCAGTGGTAGTGTCATAAATGGGGATGCAAGAGTATTTGCAAGGGTACCCCCCACCCCCGCCTATGTAATACCCTCTCCTGGAGGGCCTTTAGGGGCAACGTGAATAAACAAACTTGCATAACTGTGCAACATTATCATAACTGTGCGACCCAACAGTGAAGCCTACAAGAAAATGCACCAATGTGTAGGTATATGTCACTTATTCTTTGTCAGATAATGTGCATGTAGTGATATCATTGTTAAATTTTCTCACCATGCTTGTCTCTAAGTAAGCACTTTTTTTTACATCAAAATCACAAGTATCACTCATGGTTCTCAAGTGCCTGTGCCTATAACTATGAATGCCTCAATGTACAAAAGTTGCTGCTGAGCATGTTGAGGGGCATTCATTTTATTAGGTACTTCACGAAAGCAAATAAACACACAAGCTTGGGTTTGGATCGTAGAGGTGCACCAATCGGCTACAGCTCTACTGAGGAAGGAGAATGCCACATGCAGATTTGCACATGAATAGAACACATTAGCACGTTCTGCCTAGGCAGCAGAGCTTACCAACCACTCTCACAAACTATTGGTGCCATGGCTGGTCAATTCAATGAACAGTTGCACCTGACTGCTACCTCTCCCCAACCACCTTCACGGAATGGCGACTTCAGGCAACCGAGCCAACCATGCAAGCACAAGCACAGCTACTTAGAGCGAGTGCGACGGCAGCCTTTTTGTACCAGCAGACTTCCCACAGCTCCACGACCTCCTGGAGTTCTGCATCGCCTAACGAGCCCTCTGGTTTAGCCAGCCGGATAGCCATTTCACTAACAATGTGACTGACTTACTGCTGCATTACCACCATGCATTACGGGAGCTTTCAGAGGGCCGAATTGTGGAACTGTGAATGGCACCTCCTGTGCCAAACATCTGTAAGAACCTGCGGCACAGCGTAATCGGCTACTATACTTCGTCTTCCTCCCAGCACGCTGTCATGACCACTTTCACCCCATGACCAGTGGCCTCATTGCATATCTTCACAATGCTTACCCATGTTCACCCATGCTGATTGTTATCACATGCCAGTCCAGACCTTCAACCTCTCTTCATCCCATGAGTTGTCACACCAGCTCAGATAAGTCCGCACACCTGCTGTTCCCACAAAAGAAAACTGAGCCAACCACAAATCCTGTCCGCTTCTTTACAAATCCCACTTCTTCCTTACACACTGCCATGGGCTCTCATCCCAACCTGTTGTATCTGGTGACCTCTCACAACCATTTCCGAGGCTTTACCACTCACTCTACCAGGCACACTTTCTCTACATGACAGTCCAAGGACCACTTCGAGCAACCACCACCACCGCCCCAACTTTGTTGTCATAGGAATTCTCCTAGCAAGCAGGAGCAAGTAGACCGTCTTCTGAAGAGCAGTGCTCTTGATCCCCACAGATGCCTGAACTGCAAAAGTTTCACAGATGTAGCCTTGCCATGTATTCATTCAGCTTGAGTGTCAATTCTACCTCAGCATGAGTAAGGCACCACGCCACCATGCTGCAGCTGCAAGTCCTACACAACTGCCGCTTTTTCTGGTATCACTGCTGCCGCCAAATTCGTGTACTCTATATTCATGTCCCCAGCAGCAAGTAAACCTGCTCTTAATAAATTAAGCAATGACAGCTATCGGAATCCCTCATGAGACATTGATACTGCAGATACACCGAGATTACCACACCAAGACACCACTCCCGACGGCTTCTCGCACCAGCCACCTCCACCTGTCCTTTGCATTGTTCCTGCAGCTAAGCTTGTGAAATAGCATGAATCAGCTGCGACTGATCGTGCAGACACCAGCTTTTGCTGTACTATGCCAGTGCCATCAGAGCACCAATGGATGACACGGTCCTCAACATCAGCCCTTGCTGGACCCTTGCCGTCAGCATACACCTGCCTGGTACACCTCGGCCCCGATTCCAAGATCCGTCACACTGGAAAAACATATGTATATTCAACATAACACTGTCAGTGGGCAAGACTGCACGTTTCATGTACAGCCACAGGCTTGGTCTTCCCATGGCTATGTCTTCCTGCAGGCTCGCAGCTGACAACCTTCAGATAGGCAACTACGACTGGCATGTACGTACTTCTTGAATCTATGCAACCCACCGCCCATCCCCAGCACCTCTCAGCCTTGACCTCTAAAGAACCGTATGTACCATTCACCCCAACATGAACTCGACCAGGACAGCCCAATTGGCCCTATGAACTGCCACCATGTGTACGCACTCTCTTATTCGAGCGTTTCTTTTGCATATATTATTCAATCGCACTGCATGCTAGGGGAAGTACCTTAGCAGAAATGTGCCAATCAGCTACATTATCGCCAAGGACAAAGAAAGCTGTAAGCAAATTTGTGCATGTATAAAATGCTAGCACAACTGGCCTGTGCAGCTGCACTTGCGAAATGCTCTCAGCTTCAAGGCTATTTGGCTTCGACGAACCATGACCGTGGCATCTCCCTCTCCTCAAATGCCTCCACATGCTTTTCAACTCTGTCTTGATTAGCAGCCTATGGCATTATTCTACATGTCGTAAGAGGAGGGAATGGCTGCACTCTTTGCGTGCATCATAAGTGATTCATAATCCCATACAAACAGTAATGGCCTTCCCACAACCAGTTTTCTCATCTGCCATGGTCCCATTTGTTACATGTGGCATAAAAGCCGGCTCTGCTTGCCATTCTAGACAGCTCCCAATGAAAGGCATGGCACACTTGATGAAATTGCTACCGAGCAGCCATTAGTAAACCTTATGGAGGTGCATGCGCTCGCCCGCCTTACCACAAATTCGCATAGTAATAGAGGCACACAGCTCCTACACCTTGCTGCATCTACGTCAAGAGTGCTGGAACATGAGCTGCTACATTTGCCACCCCAATTAGGTCCTCTTGTCGAAATGCTTACTGCAAGTTTCTTTTATCCGACCATTCCAAGTTCCAAGGTGATTTCAGTAACAGGCACTGACGAGGACACAGACAAGAAGCAACAAAGGCTTGATGAGGTCTGCACACCCTATTACATGGCAAGCATGATGTATGGTGCTCACAGGTTGAAACACAACACTGCAAGAGGGTGGCCGCCGGTATATGCAATGTTGCGTGGGAGCAGGGTGATGCAGTGTGGTATACCGCGAGGGTGAGAGCGTTTTGTGCATAGGCTTACTGCTTCCAGCTGCCAATGAATGAGACTGCGGTTCCCCGCAGCGCCCCACTGATGCTGCATGCCTGGCGCGCTAGAGTGTGCCGCCAATGTCGTCACACTGTCTGCTCGCATGCTCTTGTTACACATGCCCTTCCAATATGGCAGATATTCTGTGCACGTAAGGCACATTTACGTTCACCTTAATAAAATGAATGTCTGCATGAAGGAATAGCAAATGTTATTCTTTCTTTTTTTTTTTCTAGAAGGTTACATTCTGCAATAAAGTTTGCTATTCCTTCGTGCAGACGTTCGTTCTATTCAGATGAACGTAAATGTGCCTTACGTGGACAACACATGTGCCGCATAGGAAGGGCATGTATAAAAAGAGTGCGTGAGCAAATAATGTCGTGAAACCATCGGCACGCAAGCACGCTCCAGCGCACCAGGCTTGCCGCGCCCCTCCGGCGCTGCAGAGAACCGCAGTCCAATTAATAGGCAGCCAGAAGCAGTAAGCATACGCTCAAAACAACCTCACTCGCAAAGTACCACAATGCAACACCTTGCTTCTACGAGCAGTGCTGCATGTACTGGTGGCCACGCTCTCAGTGTCGTGCTTCAATCCGTGAGCACAGTACATATCTAGGTAATGCAATGCATGAAAAGAGCCTTTTTTTATACAGGTGCAAAAAAAGAAATACAACTTGTGGAATATCGGTTAATAAATTAGATGAACAATTACATATTGATCGATTCTCGTTTTATAAAAGGACCACTAGAAGTAAATGATACAATAAACAAGAAACAGCAATAGAAAACTAGCTATTCTGCAAAAGCTCAGGACACACCATGCAATGCCACATAGAAACGAAGTAGCAATACAGCAGTGCAAGGCACTGGGAAAAAAATAGCATTACAACAGTTTGTACAAAGCATACCATGACAGACACACTTCACTAACAACAGCTTTCACATGTCATTACTCGCACACAATAACAGTGAAAAACACATAATAAAATAAACAGTCCAATGGTTTGTGCAAAGTGTTCTACTATAGACACTTTGCAAACAATATCAGCAGACAGGACTATTGATCAGTTTTTAAGCATGTTGATGACCAGATGCAAAATACAAATAAATAAAAATGCCACATTAGTGATTGAGAAAGGGGAAAAAATTAATTATACCCTCACACTACTTCAGCTTGCGGCCAGACCAACAAGCCCCAATTCAATGTTATCAATAAGGTAGAAAAACTCAATTTTATGACCAGAGCACACGCACGTAACAAAGCAGCTCCCTTCTCAGCAGCAGTCTACAAGACTTGGCACAGAACCATTGCAGTTAGATTCCTACAAGAACATGGATGTGCAGATACCAAAAGGAGGACATGCCTGCCTCTAGAGTCACCAACATCAATAGTATACTGGGCACAGTTTTCAAGCAATCCACGACTGTATGGTGAAATAGAAAAGATTCCCGAGAACTAGAAAGGGCGGCTAAACTTTGGCCATGCTAAAGAACAATTGAGCACTGCACATAGCGCTAGCCAATAGCCATGACAGCCTGCCTGCTTGCCACTGCCAGGCAAAATAAACAAACTGTAATTCACCCACAATGACAGAAAACAGAACCCCTGACAAATAAGTGGTCAACATGCATGCAGCATCAGCAGAGAACATTCCTAACAAAAGCTGAAAACACTTTTGCAGCTTTTAGTCTGTGGTGCTCTCCCGATTTTTGTTATATGGGAAAAATAAAGGCAAATTTCAAATGTCGCGATGTTAACCTTTCCACCATGTCCAAAAGAAATATAGGCTTCGATTATACCACTCAGCAATAAAAGCTCAGTAGAGCAGACACCTAATAGTTTGCATTTTATTTTTTGCGCAGCTTCACTTCACTGAATCTATGTGCCTGTAATGCCCACTGGCAAGAACAAAGAGATTGCCACAAATAAAAATTGCATCTGCTGCAAAAAATATGTGTGCAGGAACAAATGTAACAGATTGTCCTCATTTATCATCAGATGGTTCCTTGTGCTTTAGTTTCACATGGAAACAGTATTACAAGCTAGCCTAGCAAAAAGTCAATACGAAGTGCGACACAAACAAAAGTATTGCTATCATTTGCATCTACAGCTTCTAGACCATTCATGACAGGAGCTTCTGTGCAAACATTCTGGCAATGTCATTCTTGTCTACGACCTCCAGGGCAAAGTTAGTTAGCATAGAGGGTAAAAACTTAGTCACAGTTGTCTTGAACAACTTCTCGTGATCACTGGGGCCTGAATACTTAAGACTTAATGCTGTCGCAGCACTTCAGCACCATTTTTGCCAATATCGCACACCAATGCTTATGGTGCCGCATTGATCAAATTGCATTGATCGCAATATGGCATTTAACAGCAAGAATAATTAGAAATCTAAGCTTTCAAACCCGGTACACAGTCGACAACTCCATTACATGTTTAAACGCAAGCACATTAACCTTGCGACTTGTTGACAATGTGCAAAACAAGAACACTAACCGATACATATATATTTTGTTTTTTTTTTCATGTGGCACACGACTGGGGCTCTCGGCCAATGCAGCTAGTTCATTGTATAAAAGTAAGCCACTGAAATCCTACAGCGAAGTAAGGGGCTCTTGAATGCAAAACAACAGATTTGCTATGATAGCCTAATGTGTGCTTTACTTCACAGACAGCAGTCATTGCTCTATTACTATATCCTTCATCCCAAGCCACAGTTTTAGTAAGGCGAACAGGTTTTGTCACATTTTAAGACTTCCAGAAGTGCATACACTGCCATTGCGACTTTTCCGCATAGGTGCTTCGACAGAGAGAGCGCTGCAAGCCTGGATTGAAAAGCCTGGATTGAAACTATACAAGAGACTATGGTGTAAATTATGCAGAATGAAGTCCCCACTGCTCTCTCAGTTCAAACATTGCTAGTGTTGATGCACATCAAAAGAGTTCATATGATTAACTACTGCAGGCAAGAATACTTTCAGCTCGCTGTACACATTTCGTAAACTCGCCATTTCACCACAAAGGATTCCTTTAAAAGATCAGTAGTCAGTCCCTGTAGGCCTTGTACATCTACAGGTGGAATCAAAACTTCTCTACAGAGTTCCCAACATCACAGATGTAGGATGAGCTGCCTACAGTGAAGAATACACACTGTGCCTGCAAGTCATCACTGCTGTACAGGCAGTGATTTTCTGAGGGCGGTGGGTGTTGGCAGTGCATAATGTGAGGTACATCAAAAGCACAAGCACCAATGAGCATGTGCTGACAATGAAAATATATGGAGCTTGTGTCCGCATAAATTCCCAAGACATGCACGTACTTGCCATCCTTCATGCTGACATAATATGAAGAGGTTTTTCGCGGAACTAAATAGTCTGCAGCATGTACGACTACTGTGCCAACCTGTGCTCGGAAGTACCTTGAAACTTCAGGCACTCTCTCAAATTTAGATATAAACAATTCCTGCAAAGTTTCTGACATCCCTGAAAATGGCTGGGGCACACCAAGAACACATGTCTGAAAGCATGCCTTGTACTGAATTTCCATCTTCGCTTTTGCAGATGCTATGCGAGCAGACATAGTCACTGTTCTTTCCAAGTTATGATACATCTCTCGCATAATGCACCTCTCAGCTACCTGCATTGGCACAAACTTCGCCGCAGAAATAAGACGCAATACAAAGCCATTGCCATCTTCAAAGGGAAATGTCGATGTTGCCCAAAGAGGACCAAACATGCGTGTTGACTTCGGCAAGTGTAGCAGTTGGTGGACATTAAATGTCATTGAAGATTCTCCATAAAGTCTTGACATATGAGCAACAAATCTCAGCAACAGCTCTTCTGCCTCATTTATGCCACTTGCAGTAACAATATCTTTAAGCAATAAAAAAACAGCTTTCGAAAGCAGAGAAAAATGAGCCAGGAAACTTTGTGCAAGCACACCTGAAAGGCATGGAATACTATAAAATAAAAGCCAATGCCGCCATTCAACAGCCTTCCAAAAAGAACGCTCCGAGAGCGGTCGCGGTGTTCGTCCGAATGTTATTGGTGGCTTGATGCTACACAACTTCCCATCCAGCAATTTCAGCTCTCTGCCAATGTAATAGGCAGATCCTACAGATGAAAGCCACAACTTAGTCAGCTGTTTTGTTACACCTTCTAAAACACAATGCATATAGTCTGGGGGCAAGCCCCACACAAGGTCTAGACTTTTTAGCTTCATCAAAGGAGATGGCCCCTTAATACCAGCGACTGTAGTTCTCTGGTGTACAGCTTGAAGCATCGCCTTGAAAACACCTTCATGCGTCCTTTCTGGGGCTGGCTCTGCATGGCACAAGTACTTCAGTGTTCCTGCAAATATAAGCGCACAAATGCAAAGGTCATCTCCTGAACGCATCAGAATAAGCTATGAATTACATCATATGGCAGTATCAGCAATTCAGCATTAGTAAGCCTTCACTCACATACACTAAGAAGTATTCCTGCAAAATAAGTGACTCAGCAATCGGCCTTTGTCCATATAGCATAACAAAACCAGATAAAATATGGTGATTGCAGCTATTAAAATTGGTAAAGTGTGCAGAGCATGCCACCTAAACATAATGTGATGTGGTACCACTACTACTGGTGGCAGCACAGAGCATTGCAGCAATGGTGCTTTCGGCAGTACAGTGGGAAAATGATCAGCGATGTAAATAAGAGGGTTAAATGAATTCTTGATGGACTCTGCAGTTAATCCACCAATGTTTAAACCACAATGATTTTTATGTTTCTATAAGTGGTTTAGCACACTAGCTTAAAAAGCCAAGCATTCAGCATAAATTTATGTGCGCTTTTTAGGCAGATAGCTACCATGCCCAAGTAATTAACCACTTATTTTTGATTTACATTTAAATCCTTTAAAACATTACCTTTCAGTGCATTCCCACTTTATTCGCATACATGTGGCAGCTAAATCTGCAGTAAAAAACTGTCAAAGGAAACAACAGTGATAGACTCCAATTCAGTGGTGCAAGCTAATGTAGTGCCTTTAGGGATGAGAATATCTTCAGATGTCATGTTTGTAGCGTAGAGAAGTGCAGAGCCATGATAAAACTAAGCCAGCCCTGATGCAAAGGTTATCCCTCTTGCGAGACCGCTTGCAGATGGTAATACGAGCACGTCGCCGCAGTCAATGACATCAGACGTCATAGTAACAATGCTTTGATGGCGAGGAGGTAGCGCAGTATCTTCTGCAGCAAGCAAGTGAAGTGGAGCATCATCTGCATGAAGTGAATAGGTCGCGTCGTTCATGTGGAGAATGCGTTGCCCGCAGCAGATGGAGGCGGAGGCCATAGAAAGAAAATCCCATCCCAATATGAGCTGCTGGGCACACGAACTTAGCACTGCAAATTGTACGTAATGCAGAAGTCCATCAATGGATATACAAGCAATGCACATGACAGTAGGTCGAATGGCGGCCCCTTGAGCAGCGAGTAGCGTAGGTCCATCATAGGGGGTCGTAACTTTCCGAAGTCGCGAAGACAATTCACGGTGAATAACTGAAACACTAGCACCAGTGTCTATCAAATCTTCTACTTGTACACCTTCTACTACAACCAATATCATGTTGCACGGACGCGATAGAGGAATTTCTGTCCTGCCGTTTGATGCAGCTTTTCCTCCAAAAGCCGGACGACGCTGTGCGAATTGAGAAGCAGGTCCAAGTGGGGACGTGGAGTGGCGAAGGGGTGATGGCGAGCAGCGTCTCGCAGGACGGTACGTCGGAGCCATCTTGGATGCTACATTAGGCGATGGTGATCGGCCGCGTGGTGGAGCATAAGGATGGCATTGACCATGGAGGCTCCCTAGACAATGGAAAGTAGCTTTGGGCGAAAAGTCATCCCGTTCGTATACGTCATATCCGCAACGCTCGTCTTGCTGGCGCTTGTGGCAAAAATGTGCTATGTGGCCACGATAGCCGCAGTAGTAGCAGATGGGACGAGGAGGATGCCACAGCGGATAGCTGGTTTGGCTAGGTGCGCTGGTAGTCATGGAGGCCATGTGGGCCGGCGTTGGTTTTGAAGGCATCAGTGGAACGATGACTGGAGTAACTGCGACAACTTGTGCATATGTTGGCGCGGTCCAGATATTTCAGTAACTCAACTTGTTTTTAAACTTATGCTTTGATGTCATACATATAATTGTACCCATGAATTTTGCACTGTACCATGTTTATTTTTCTATTTTTTTTATATTCAATTTCGTTCCCGGTCATCACAGGAGGTGACCGGAAGTGCTGCGCAAGAAACAAGAGTGTCCCTTGGAGCTCGTGCTACTAAAATGTATCACTTTTTTTCTGCAATTTCTGCTCGATTTATTTTGACATTGCATAGCAATGGAAACAAGTATCAAGCACCAGCATATAAAGTAAAATATAAACATAAAGTAATAAAGCAAAAGAAGCAATGTTCTGCTGAGACTCAAACCTGGGTCTTTTTTAGTGGGAAGCAACCATTCAACCCAACAACATAACTTATCGCAGCACAACTACTGGCATTACCATCTTCTGGCTTATTTTTTTGGAAGTTTCTTCTGCATCACTCCAGCATGGCACATTGAAAACAAAAAGTGCAATGCATGAAGGAAGAAATAAATTCACCGACAATCAGGATACTCCCTAATGCAGAATTGGAGCACAGCTCTATACATGTTTTCATTTCGCAATATATTGGCTGGCACAGACAATCAGTCTTGTGCAGCCCACTGCAAACAGAGTGAAGTACGGCGCGACTGCCTTGCTAATTTAGAGATTGCGGGAGCCAGCGTGTGTGTGACGCGTGCTTGCGAATCACAGCAGCAGCCGCCGGCAGACCTCCTAGATGACGCGCACTACTCTGGCACCGACTCGTAGCCATCATCGCTACACTACACTTTTCTTCTCATGCCTTCGCCATACCCTCCTCCACAGCCTTCCTCCTCACATCTCGTCCCCTGCTGCAGTCCGCATTCACTCTTTCATTCTTCGCTGCGGTCATTTGCTCAGTTACGCCAACGCTTGCCGCAGAACAAGCGCCTACGAGCTGCACTCTGCAATGAAGATGAGCCCTTCCTGAACAGGAAGCATCTGCAACTTGTAGGGCAGTAGCTCCTCTATGCATGCCGTCTCTGATCTCCGAGCTAAGCACGCCTACGCCAACCAAAGCCACATCGGAGAGCAACCATTGAGATTTGTTCCATAAACAAGGGCAACGAGACCTAAAATTACATGCGAGTTTCGCCACACTTTTTGCAATGCATCTAGAATTGTCGGCTTACCAAGACTGCTGCTTGTGATTGCAGCAGCATAGCTTAAACTCCCGTTCCATGCACAGGCAAAAGCACTTAACTTTTCTGCTGACCTACACACTAGTCCTAAAAAGGGCTTTCAAGTACCTTCTGAAAAAAGTACCTTCTGAAAAAGATACAAACGGAAATTGGCTCAGGAATACTAATGTTCCTGTGGCTTCATAGCATGCTGTCATAATGCCATCACTGATAGGTTCAGCTGAATTGTATGTTCTGCAAGTAATAAATTTGCAAATCGTCTGGCTGAAGCCACAAATTAATCCATGGGTATCATAGCGCTATAGGACACAGAGAAGACGGAGGCAACAGCATGAGCGCTTGTCCTGTTGTCTCCCTCTAGTCTGTGTCCTATAGCACTATGATCCCCATTAATGTATCTAACCAACTAGCACAAAGAACCATACTTCTAAGCCACAAATAACTTGCTCATACGGAGATAAATTATGTTAAATTCCACTACCAGTTCTCTAAAGAAATGTTCTATAGAAAATGTCCTGTAAAAAACAATATATACTCTGCTTTGAGAAAAACTAGTCAAAAATTGCCCAATGTGGCATAAAAACATTGCAACTATCCAGACCATTTAGTAGATGGGAACATATGCAACAAAACTACACCCACCCAGCTTTTCCATCTATCAAGATAGATCTCCAGCTCTAGCCTCGGTGCTGGACAAATAAATACACTTTCTATGATAAATGTGTAAAGTTAAGCTTGCACTCAATTTGCCCTCCACTTGCTGGTTCATAGTACTCACTTAATATTTTTGCTTCTGTTGCCAATAAGAGTTTGACAACACCAATTCAAAGTGCTTTGTAGCTATGGGCACTAAGTACCATGCGTGCACTCACCTTCTACAGCTGTCCCTCTCTCCAAACACCAACTACAGCCAAAGTAGCCGTTGAATTGCTTCATGTTCAGAACTGCAGCTCTAGCTGGCGAATCAACACAGCAAGTAACTGCATGGACCGCTGATTTGATTCGTCTTCCACCATGGGACCATGTAAGAGTTCCAATATTGGCAAGCTCTTCAACAAATTTGCCAATGAAAAGATGCATTGGAGGGTGAACTTTTGAAAACCACAGAGCGCCAATTGCTATATTTTGCCACCGGACTTGAGCAGGAAGCTCGTTCAAAAGAATTTGAATTGGCCAAATTGAATATTTGCTCGATTCAAAAACTGGTGCACCATCTGTATTGAAGCACAGTGTCAAATCTGACCAACTCATATTAAACTGTTTCCTTATGCTTCTATACAAATCACCGTCAGTGATGTCACTGTATGTTCCTGGTATAAAGCGTCGCGATGCCAGCAACTGCAAGTTTTGAAGCAGTGCACCACCAACATTCTTCAATATATCTAGCATCCGCTGCCTCATATCAAACACCAAGAAGAAACTCCCAGAATGCTTCAGGCTCTGAAGCGTCTTCTCCATGCCACATGACTGACAAGTCACCGACACATTTTCTTCAGATCTTGAGAACTTCCCCAAATATTCATGACAAGTGTGACAAAAAAAATGTAGCTTTATCAGTTCTTTCTTGTCTTTCCAGAGCTTTCGGAAGAAATATGTGCTTCCAGGCACTACATTGCTTCCTAACAGGGCATTTATCAAAATTAGCAGACCTCTAATTTGAGCCCACGTCAGTCCAGCACTGACAACATAAGCTAAGATGAGCAACAGTGCCTCTGCCTTTGTCGTCGACTGCGAAGGGAGCGTTTCCTTTGAGAGTTTCAAGAAGTACTGCTCAGGGGCATCATCCAAACCGAACTGTTCCGTGTCACAATCTTCGGCTGCACTGTCACCTTCGCTGTCATGTTGCACCTGTGTATGGTCGGCCTCTTCTTCGGTTTCAGAGCCGACATCCTGCATGGCAACACTGGGAGCAGGAACAGAGCATTCATCTTCGTCTCTCTCGTCTCTTTCACATGTGTTGCTGGCATAAGGCATTGGCGGTTCATCATCAAGGCAGCTAGCAGCCATGTCTGGTAACATGCTCAGGTTGCCATCCCGAGATGCATCTTCAGAAACACTGGCTGTCCGATGAACTGGAGAGTCCTTTGCACAAACAATGGTCGCTGCCTGCTTGTTTGGTGCAACAACCTGGAAAAAAAGGCCTTCCAGTTTTAATTAAGTGGTAATTACTTTTACTGCGTACTGGGCAGATAAATTACAGTGGAAGTGATGTGTAATAAACAGAAGTATCACAACTAATAATAACACAAAGAATAATTAATTTAATTGATATCCAAAACATTAAAAAGGGTCACACAATGGAAGGCTCGCTCTGGGCTGAGGCTTCCCTTGTTCAGCCATTATTAATAATTGATATTACAATATGTGTATAACATGCTGCCATATAATCAGTTGCAAAATACTCAATTCAGGTGGTTCGTAAGGCATCTTAGAAGCAGGATATTCTAAGTGCACTGTACACAGAATCGTATGAGAACATGACACTTATTATAACCTGGATTAATTTTAATTGCTGCGCTCAAGTTCATACCGACATGAGCAAAGGATGAAATTATGACAAAATAGGGAAAACATACGCCCATTGGAAGCAACACAGTGATGCTGTTTTGTTGCATCATGTGCATTAGTTTAAAATACAACTAATCCTGTTTTCCAATAATACAAATGGCTGCTGACAAATCTCAATGCCAAGGATACAGAAAGCTCCCCTAAGCTATCAAGCTAATATAATACAATTTATTATATTTTATCACAATTGTGTGCTCATTTATTTGTTAAATCAAGAAGTGCACAAGTACTTAGAAATGCAAAGATCTGACGGCAAGGGAAAGAATCCAACGAGTTGGCACAATCCTGCAAAAGGGAATTGATGCACTGGCCTCTTGGGTCGATGTGGTAATAGCATGTGAAAGAAATGTATTATATTTGAGGGCAACAATTACCTACATTGTCACATGCTCAGTTATTGCTTATGCTCATTTGCCTACACAAGCAATCGACATCAGAGATAACTTTTGCAACTGCGTTGTCTATTCTAGATTTGTTACCTGAATATAGGGCACAGCAGCAATTCTTCTGTGGTAGTTCAACGCGTTCAAGCCCAGTCTTTTTTTTAAGCTTGAGAAAAAGAGACGCAATTCGCTGCGGCTCAGCTACGTCGTGATTTTAAGTGACGCATTCTCTCTTTTGACCCTGGTGGTCGTCTGATGCTCTCGCAGTTGCTTTCACCGTTCTAGACTAGAGCCTTGATCGAGCTCTGTACGAAAAACTACACAGGACTGTTTTTACTTTCTGCCTGCATCGTAAAGTGGCGCCGCGGCAATCGTCATGGGAGCCCTGGATTAGGGGCCCCGCCAACAGTCCTCTGACTAGTCAATAAAGATGTTTATATTTCTCTGCACAGAACTCGACTTTGTGCTCGGCTGCAGAACGCCACAGCCACTAAACCAAAGTGGCATGTCAAAAACTGCCCCCCCCCCCTCCACCCAAAAAGAACTTGTTATAATCACTGAATTATCAGTATTGCACGTACCTTGCTAGCGCTGCGTGTTTTCGCTCGCTTGGCAATGCTGCTGAGGGTCTGCTTTGGTACTTGATCAGTTGAGTTCGGTTCCAAGTACCGCCTGTAGCGGCCTCGCGTCTTCTGCGACATGCTGCGCGCAAACACTAGCAGAGAGCAAGCTGGGCCTGCGGCACGCTTATTACTGCTGCTGCAAATACTTGCGGGCAAACACAACTAAGAGCTAGCTTCACCTTCGGAATACCACAAAACTTAGTCGAAACCCCAAAAGGAGGCATGTACAAACCGAACCACGCGGCCGACTATCCAAGATTATGGAGCCATGCGTGAGCAATGGATATATATTGTGTTTTGTGAGATGGAAAACATTGATGGTCGCCACCTGGCCGCTGCTTTTTTTTCTTTGCTAGTAAACATAAACTTGTTTCGCCGCCTGCCGTCAGCTGCAGAAAGCAGCGTTTCAGGGAGGGCTTCCGCGCGTTGCCCACTCCTAGGATAGGCGAATGCCCTCCTTGAAACGCTGCTTTCTGCATCTGACGGCAGGCGGCGACACAAGTTTATGCTTGCGCAGTGACGGCAGCAGCTTGCATTCTCATATGTGCAGTATATTTGCACTTTTTTTCATAAAAACCAAACAAGTAAATGTGCGAAGTGTTATACTAAATGAATTCGATGCAAAAATGCGATCGTTTTGCAAAATTTGAGCAAGAACAGTGCAGGGATGAGCACAAAACCTTTTTGAGAACACGCGCAGCGAAATATTCAGGACCCTGTACTTAGGCTGATGCGGCCACTTATTAGCGTTTCTCTCTCTTACGCTCGTCTAGTATACCTGTGTTGAAACCAACAATCGGCATGTCGTATAAGCTCACGTCGAAATCATGCCGTCGTCGTCACGCGATGGTCGTCACCGTCGTCTTGCTGATGTCGTAATACGCACGCTCCTGTCAGACACAGAGCTATTTGTATTACACAAATATGTACCTGGTAACGCTTTGCGCAATCCCAAACGAGCCCGCTACATGCAAATGTTTCGCATAACATTGATTCCCACTGTGCGTGGGATGAACCAGCCCGATTCAGCACACTTGTGGATATCAGTGTAATTATCCACACTATACCGAAATTATAAGTCATCCTTTATAGTTCTTTTACATGACTTTTGATCTGCGTTCTGTAGATTATGCGATGTTGACGGAAATCACAGAAGTCAAGATACATGTCCAGGGTGCTCTAAACGCTTTCCAGCACTTTTGCCGATCATCATAAGTTGCAGCACTCTAATAGATACATATAACTACAGCGCTGTACTCTCGTATAATCAATTCTTCCCAACACAAGTTCCAACATTAATGAAATAGGGGGAGTCGGGACCGTCACAGCAGCATATGCATTGCTATATTTCGCTGTATAAACAGCTTCCTGAATGTCCACTTGTATAAGTCGTAGGATTGTATACCTCCGTATCACGCATAAGTATTCGCATGTTTTGTACAAACACTCAAGCATGAAGCACTATGCATTATTGCTCTTGGCTTGCAAGAACTAAGCTTGGTTCATATTTTAAAATGTTAGTTGTTCGCTCTAGAATATTGAATAGCTCTTAAATATTGAACCCTTTTCAAAAAATAAACCAATTGTGAGTAGCGTTTCCTCGTCGTCGTGTCGTCTTTTCACCGTGTGTTCGTCCTTTTTAGCGCTACCATCAGTTTTAAAGAATCGCTGTAGAAGCTTGTGCATGACCATATATGGAAAAGTTACAGATTAACAACCGTCAAAACCCCGAAGCTAGACTAGCCCGTGCGCTATAACAACAACCGCGGGACTGGGAATTAAGCCAGGGTTTTTTCGGGAGGACAACGAACTAGAAGACCGCAATATTAATTAAGGAAATTAAAAAAAATAAGAAAAAAACGCAGGAACAAGAAAGAAAGGAAGGGAAGCAGGAAGAAAAGATGTGTTTGAGGATGGTAACTGGGCGCATCCAACGCAGCGTAGGTCGACAGTCAATCGTGCTTCAAGCGCCGGACGCTTCACAATTAAAATATTTCGAGGATTCACGATCGAAACACCATGTAGCTTACCAAAAGTGAAATAATGCAGAAAAGAGCAAGCAAGTTGTGACTGCAAATGTGTGCCAAGCATAAAAGTTGTCTTCACTTTTGTGTCCAGCTGCATCAGTGTACACGTGCAGCGCCCTAAAAAGTGTTCACTGCCAACTTTCAAAGGAGTAATTTCACGACGTGGCAATTCCACTTCCACAGAATAATTGCATTTTCCCTATTATTATTAGCTATTGTCGCTGTTGTCAATTGAGATAAACTTAAATGTATAAGAAAATCATGGGGTATATACAATGCCATATATACAGAGTGACCCGTTATGCAATATGATACGAATACCGAATTTAGAAAAAAAAAAACAAAAATTCATCTCGCTTTTATTACACCCACTCACCTTGCCGTTTTAATCTATCTTGCATGTAATTCTCGGAAACTTCCCGTTCGTCGTGCAAAATTAACTTTTGACGCAGATGTAACGAAAGTCTGCATTAAAAAAGAAAGATTAAGAAAGTGCAGCCAACATTTCCTAACCTTATAACGGCATCATGGTGGCTCATTTAGTGTGGACACCTGTTTCACATTATTTAGCACGCGTTTTGAATGAAAAGGCTCTATTGTGCGTCCCGCAAACAGCTACACTAGCACGAAAGCAGTGTGGCACTTTCGTATGTTCGCGCCTTAGATCACATGACATTGGGTAATGTCGTCAATAGGACGTCACATCTCAAGCACGTGGTATAACGTGAACACGTGGAGATTGCTACTCTCTCAGTGACAGTTCGCTTGGTTCGCCCGTGCCTCCTAGCTTGCCGCCACTGACCTGAGCTGCGTGACAATGTTTGCGTTCGTGCAATACGAATTCGATGGCAAGACGGCTGTCGTCAAGCACTGCGCCATAAGCGACTTCAAGCCCAAGAACGTTGCCGATTTCCAGCCAACCAAATCTTACAGCGTTTACTGGCCTGGAGACGACAACACAGACGGCGACTTCTATGAAGCGCGAATCCTGCATCTCGCTGGTAAGTGACACGTCAAGCTCCATTCGTACCCTTTCGTAGTGATGTCCTGGATCGAAGAGCGTGCGTTGTGTATAGGCAGCGGCCGTAGTGACATAACTTAAGTCGGGAAGCAGCTTATCTAGACCTTTTCACACAATGTGTGTTACGCCTCGAAAGTGGCGGTAGCATTACCTGTATGTGCATTCACTTGGAGTCTTTAATTTTCAATATACGCTATCGCACAATGATTGCACCATGAGCATTTCATGTAGGCGTGCTTCAAAACGGCTGTAGAGTCTCCAAAAGGCGGCGTCTTTCCTTGGATTGTAACGGCGTTGTCGTGCTTGCAGGAACATTATGCAAGTAGGCCTTGTAGGATATTTGTGTCTGCGTGTGTTTGGGTTGCATCCCACAACGTTATATTATCTGCAGAATCGATGGAGGAGATGCAGGCCTACATGGAGAAGCGCCCCAGGAAGGTGTTGGTGGACTTGCCAAAAGGGCGAAAAAGGAGCAAAGAAAAGGTAATAATGCCTTGTTGATAATTGCATTTGCTGCATGCAAGGCAGAAGGCTAGAGCACTTAATATTATGTGCTGAACTGCCTTACGTCTTCAAAAAGTAATGACAGTGATGTCCAACCTGCACGGAAGTCAATGTGATTGCATCACACATACTACAGCGAAAAGAATGGTAAAAAAATTTTAGGAACACCTGCAAGCATTCCGCGTGCTAATTAGTGATAGTGGAATAAGTCAGTAAGTGATGCACCACCATTCACTTAAACCAAGCACTTTCCACCTTCATAACACTCTGTAGATGTACTGCAAGTCAATTTCACATCGCCTCTAAGACAACAGTGTGCTGATAAGGCAAAAGCAGACAGTTGGGCAAGTTTGCATGGTGACAAAAGAAACAGCTAGAAGAGACAAATGCGATGAAAGCGAGAGGGTGGAGTGCCCACTCTGAACTTATAACTGATTCAAAATCTTGTGACGTCTGCAGGAGAAAGAACAGAATGCAAACACAATTTTATTCTTAATAATGTTTTAGTTACTTTGGCAGCTGAGATCAGAAATTTTTTCATGGTAGGTCACAGTACAAAGCCTTCACAGAATAATTTTACTATGTAAACTGCAAGCCTTTTTGTAATTGAAGCCTTATATATAGCATTGTGCATGCATAACATACTCCATATTACCAAATAGTTGTCTAAATAGTAAAAAAGGTTTCATGTTCTAGTCCATGCAAGTTCTCCCACATAAGCTGCTGCATGCCCAGGTATATCAAAAGCAAAAGCAGTGATTAAAATAATGATATTTAAGATGCGCCACATGCATCTTAAAACAGTTGTGGTTGAATCTGTGCTGCAAGTTTCAGTAACATGTAAAGTGCTTTATCTATATGTGTATACATCAACATCATTAACCTACTTTAAGTCCACTGCAGGATGAAGGCCTCTCTCTCCGATCTCTAATTGGCCCCTGTGCTGTGCTAACCGATTCCAACTTGCACCTGCGAATTTCTTAATTTCATTACCCCACCTAGTCTTTTGCCGTCCTCGACTGCATTTCCCTTTTCTTGGCACCCATTTTGTAACCCTAATGGTCCACCGGTTATCTAACCTATACATTACATGCCCCACCCAGCTCCTTTTTTTTTTCTCTTAATGCCAATTAAAATATTGGCTGTGCCCGTTTGCTCTCTGATCCACACTGCTGTTTTCCTGTCTCTTAACGCTACACCTATAATTCTTTGTTCCATCGCTCTTTGTGCGGTCCTTAACTTCTTTTCGAACTTCTTTGTCAGTCTCCAAGTTTCTGCTCTATATGTTAGCACCAGTAGAATGCACTGATTGTACATCTTTCTTTTTAGTGATAATGGTAAGCTTCCAGTAGGAATTTGAGTATGTCGGCCGTATACACTCTACCGCAAATTTATTGTTCTATGAATTTCTTTCTCATGATTGGGGTCCCCTGTGAGTCCTAGGTAAACATATTCCTTCGCGGACTCTACAGGCTGACTGGCGATACTGAAATCTTGTTCCCTTGCCAGGCTATTGATGATTATCTTTGTTTTCTGAATATTAATTTTCAACCCCACTCTTGCAAACTCTCTGTTAAGGTGCTCAATCATTTGTTGTAACACGTCCCCAGTGTTGCTGAACAGGACAATGTCATCTGCGAACCGAAGGTTGCCGAGATGTTCGCCGTTGATCCTTACTCCTAAGTGGTCCCAATTTACTAGCTTGAACACTTCTTCCAAGCATGCAATGAATATCATTGGAGAGATTGTGTCGCCTTTGCTGATCCCTTTCTTTATAGGTATCTTCCTACTCTTCTTGTGGAGAATTAGGGTAGCTGTGGAATCTTTGTAGATATTTTCCAACATATTTATGTAAGCCTGCTCTAATCCTTGATTAAGTAATGCCTCTATGACTTCTGGTATGTCTACCGAATCAAGTGCCTCTTCGTATTCTACGAAAGCCATGTAGAGAGGCTGACTAATCTGCAGATTTCTTTATTACCTGATTGATTACATGGATGTGATCCATTGTACAGAATCCCTTCCTGAAGCCAGCCTATTGCCTTGGTTGACTGAAGTCCAATATTGCCCTTATTCTATTGGAGATTGTTTTGGTAAATATTTTATATAATAAGTAAGCTAATGGGCCTGTAATTTTCCAATTCTTTAACGTCTCCTTTTTGTGGATTAGTAGAATGTTGGCATTCTTCCAGTTCTCTGGGACCCTTGAAGTTGTGAGACATTTCGTATAAAGGGCCACAAACTTTTCAAGCATGTCCCCTCCATTTTGATTAAATGAACTGTTATTCAATCTTCTACTGCCACTTTTCCAAATCTGCCGGTAGCCCTCAATGATTGGCAGAAATTATTTTGTGTCGTGCCCATTTTGGCAGTCGTTGTGAGCAATCGGGTTCATGGACTACAACTGCTATCTGCCACACACGGTTTAAACAAAATTCTTGTATAGTAATGGAAACACCTATTGTATGTGAATTGGTTAGTTATTATTGGTGTTATGAGTGTACCATTGAAATCCCAAGTCGTCATCATAATAATATGAGCACCTTTAACTAGCATGCAGCAGAAATATGGAATGCAAATTCTAGCTTTCTTTTGTTTGTGAGTGTAACAACATCTGCACCACATCTACAGAAATATCATTTCAGCTTTGTTTTTATTGTTTTTCACATTGAGTTGGTTATTGTATATAGCTTTGTTTGTGTTTTACTTTTATTCTGCAGTAGGTAGGTAAATAAAGTCGTGCTGCATTACACTTAACTGTTACATTCTGTGCAGAAAGTGGTGTGCGTTCATTTTGCCAGGGCATCTATTGTGCCTTATTGAACTGCAGGTGGAGCAGTCCCAAAAGAAGTTAAGGACTCAAGTACGCGAGAGGTCGGAGCTGCAGCTGGCGGACGAAGTCCTGCAGGACGATGAGTCTGACTTTGTCCCGAGGAGTGCATATGCAGCTTTACAGCTGCAGCTGCAAGCTGTGCAAAATGAGCTGGACAGCTTGCGCGCCCAGTTCACTGAAAATGCTCAAGTAGTCTCCTCGGCACAGCAGGTTCCTGAGGATCAAGGCAGTGCCTTGCCAAGAGGCACTTGCATATGTGCCGAGGAGCACTACAAGGAGCTGAATGAAGAAGTGCGGCAGCTTCGTGCCAGGAACATGGAGCTGCAAAAGACACTCTGTTACAAGCTTTTTCAAAGTGGTGAGTGTTTTCATTTCTTGAATTTTGGATCATTACTGTACTGTTGGAAAATTCGCACGCCAAGTATGAAGTTGATCCCATAAAAATGTTTAGGGCCCCATGTTACATACAGTGTAAACAAATGCAGGATATTTCATATTTCTGGTTTAGTTGAGGCTATTGGTTCCTGTCTGTGTTGCCTGGTTCACTTCAGTTATATTTACCCTGTATTATTGTTTTTCGTGCTTTACTGGTTGCAGCTGTCTGGTGGCATATCGTCCTGAGGAAGGTCAGTCTGTCATGTGCTCAGGATTGAGTGTATTAGAAAAGGCCTATCGACTAGGCCACTTGACTTGGTAAAGCCTGGTGTTGGGTGCAAAGTAGAATGGGCAGCTCAGGATGGCAGACATGGCTTAGAAATGAATATTTACATATGGAGTTTGGTAGCAGTACATGACATTGCACCAATTTACTGCTTTCAAGACTGGGCCATGCTTTAAAGTGTAAAATAATGCATTTTAGGTGGAAATTAGTCATGACAGACTCTGCCATTGGTAGTTTTGCACTCATTTGATTTTTCTATGAAATATTCTTTCCATTGTGACATTTCTGAAAAATACTTTTAAAAAAAGGCAGGCTTGAGCAATTTGGAGGACTTTCATTGTGCATAGAGTGACCTGGGGGGAGATATTCTGTAAGTGTCCACCTATTGGACACGTCCATTTCTTCTGCTGCTGAAGTTCTGATTGGCCAGGGGTCGCCTGTCTCCTTCTGATGCATAGCCCAGCCCAGCCAATCGGAACTTCAACAGCAGACAAAACGGACATGTCCACTAAGTGGACACTTAGAGAATACCCCCCCCCAGCAGTATCGTCAAACCTCAATGTGGACCTAGTGCTCACTCCTAAGGGAAAGTTGGAACGCAGAAATTGTAATTGATATTCGGGACAGTCCTGCAAATTCTAGGAACCTTTGTGAGCCTAGCATTGTTACTGCCATCTGATCATGCTAATGCAGCAAGAAGCACTGAAGCAATGTTTGGAATTTTGGTTAAGTGGAAACACGTAGGAAATGCTTGAGATCCTTTTGCTATGTGATCAACAAAAGTCGGACAAGAGCTCTTATCCATTCTTGAAGCATCGTCTCCAGCCTGAGACATCTGCTGTTTGAATGCTGTTAATGACTAGTGGAAGTTTATGTATGTGGATTCAAAATGCATAGGAACAGAAAAATTATTTTTCTCGGTAACCACTGCTTCAAGTTTGATTAGGTTTACTGCATTTAATAAGAAACGTTTATCTAGGGACTGCAGCAAGGGTATTTTTATTAGGCCATCAATTTTTCATATGAATTGTTAAAAATTGCAGAAATTCAGAAAATGAGAATATCAAGCTTACAACTTCGTAACTCGACAACAAAAAAAAAACCATTTCACAATTCTGTAAATGTCACCTTATGACATATAAATGGGACAAGGTTGATGTATTATGTGCCTTTAATTTATGGGTTGGACTTTTGCAGAACCCCTGTAAACATTTAACCAATTCATATAGGCTGTAGAATCTTAATAAATTTGTCTGATTTAGATGGCTCTAATGGATGAAGTTTACAGAACTGTGATGTCTGCTTTTGGTGCTGAGTTATGGATTTGTAAAGTTCGTGCTTCTGTTGTTGGAAATATTTTTCACATTATATTCCTAAATCAAAATTTCTTAATCATTAGAATTTAACTCTCTTAAGTGCAGCGAATTTTATTACAATTGGTCGAGCAGATGTTTTATGAAAACGTATTTGCATTTTGCATTATTTCAATAAAGAACTTGGTGTTGGCCACAAGTTTCTTCTTACGACTTAATCTTTCTGTGAACCTCTTGTTTAGAGTGCTAGATAGATGAACAATACAGAGCACAATGGTAAAGCGATATGCCTTCTACAAAGAAGCTAAATGCAGCAAATTTGTGGTATAGCTGTGAAATTTGGTGCATCTGCTATGCACATTTTGCACCAGCCATGCTCTGTACACAGAAGTCGAGCTTGTTGGCATTTGCAGAGATCATTGCCTTTTCAAGGCTAATTTGTTTCATTGTTTGTTCCCCAAGTGAAAATCTGAATGAAAGGAAAAGTACAAATTGTTTTCTTCAGTTTTCTTGGTGTCTCATAAAGGGAATTGCAAGTGGTTGTGAAAATATATCAACTAGAGCTGGTGCCTTTGCAGAGAAAAAGCATGCAGATGAACTGCAATAAATAAGTGCCTCAGTTAAGAATGTACTTTTCAAAGCATTGCACTTACACCAAAAAGGCAATGTAGGGGCAAATTTGGTTGAATTATGAAGTATTCATATTTTCTGGCCAGAAACTTTGCCTCCATGAAACAAACAATGCTAAGATAAAAAGTGAAATTGTTTTGAGCTTTAAGGGGAAGCTTAAGAGTCTGTCGAATTCAATAGGACACTCATATACGGTTGCGGGAACCTTATAAACCATGTAGGTAAATTTTTTTTTTTTTCAATTAGGAGCGACGTAATCGTCGGTTAAAATTGCGCTGTAGCTCCGCTCCCCGTCGTATGCCGCGCGCTGCTGCTGACGCTGACGATGCGAGCGGAGACCGGAAACCACGGTGTTGTGACAACACTAGTGTTCTGTTCCTTCGCAGCCTCCGCGACCGTGCCTGACCGTGCTTGTTTGTGCATGCGTGCCATCGTAATCTGCTTCAATCGACCCTGCATTCCTTTGTTGGTGCGTCTGCGTGTATGTAGAGTGGTAGTCAACGTGCGCAGCATCAACTGAAGTGGTGGGCCGATCATGCTGGCTTTCTGTGCAGCCTACGGTTGCACGAACACCAGCGGCCGCGACGATGTTGTCTTCCAAATGCCATCAAAGACTACCAAAGAAGCATTTGCACTCATGAACACATGCAAAGAACTAGTGTCAAATTACCAAGTGCACCTTAGCTTGATACATACGTATACGGCCAGCCCTGCAATTCGGCCTGTGCAGTTGCTGCATATGGCCACAGAATGAGAGAGGACAACTTGCCACTAGCAGGCTTTCTAAACGCAGCGCGAAAAGATCGGAGCAACAAAAACAAAGACTGCACGAGGGCGGACTGACTGATGATAACTGGTGTTGGAAGGCCTTATGAATTCACGAACTCGCCCAAACCTGGATTTTGATTTACTGCGAGCTCCTTCGTGTTAGCATGCTGAACGGAAGGTGCATGTTTATCTCCCGCCCTTGATGCAGGTTTCGTTGCAAAGCGCCGCTAATTTTCTATTTGCACGTGTGTTGTAAAACAGCCTGCAGGCAGCTACCATAACGCAGTGCAAATGTAGAGTTTGCATGTGCTGGAAAGCCGGCACACGCCAGGACGCTACACTCCCCCCTTCTCTCGCGCACAGCGAGAAACCGACCGTCTCATGTAGCCGACGGAATTCGCCGCCTTTACGACTTCGGTTACGAGTAGTGTGCGGATGGCGCACAGATGAAAGTCACTACACGTACTGCATGAACCGGGAAGCTTTTCACGCATTTAAACCGTCTTTGTAGATTGCCGACAGCTTTGGACAGCGCGCAAATGCCGACGATCGCATCCCCGCTTACGTTCCACGAGGAGGCATGCAGGAACACAACACTACAGTTGTTTGACCGGAAACGAGCTCACTAGATCGGCGAAAGATCGGCGAGATCACTAGATCGCTTTGCAAAAAACATACTCGCCAAAGAGCATTTCCAACATGAGGAGATCCCAAGACTTCGCTTTCGTTCGCGTCGAAAGCACTGCTCGCACCAGCATCGTTTGCTTCTTTGAGAGGCCGGCTCTTCGCAATCGGCTCGTACATGTAGGGAGTAACGCCGAACTCCTCAGAAAAACGCAGTCTCTCTAAACTTTCCATTACCATCTCAGAAAAACAGCACCAAACTACGTGGCACCGCGCTTCATGTGTAGCGGCAGCGGTTGGTTCGGACGAACACTAGTGTTGACGTCACGAGGCGCCCGACCAATCACAGGCGGAAACGAGACGCGCGAGCTCGGCGTGTCCGCTGCTGCACTTTTCGTCGAAATAAAATATATTTGAGCTTTCTTTCGCTCAATTTCGATACGATATTCGAATTCGGAGGGTTGAAAACTATTATGTACAGATGTTCACTCATTTTTTCTGGAAAACCTTTCAGCTTCCCTTTAATGCTCATTGCTACAAATGCTAGAAATGTTTGTGTTACCACCACTTCAGTGTAAGAACTTGTAATGTATTTTGACACTGTTGTGCAAGCACAGTCAGTGTTATTGGAGATTATTGCTCTGCAGACATCTGTTATTTCCTTGACTCATATCAACACTGCTTAAACAAAGAAACATAAGGGATCAACTGTGCTTCCCAAACGCAAAAGTTGCACTAGGAGAAATGTTTGTGTTCATTGCTAGCATTGGCGAAACGACAAGCAGTAACAGCTGGCAGCATCTGTTGCTATGTTGTCTTAGTTTTCTACTCCATTCTCTGTTTTTGACTTGTGCTTTCTTGTCAATGGGCTAATTAAACATTATGTCTTTGTGGAGTACATACTATTTCATATAGAAGTTATCATTTGTCATTTACTGGTGCCAGTCATGATAAGTTATGACATTCAGGTGCTGGTAAATTGTTGACAGCTCAGATGCCTCCTTCAAAAACCTTTCAGAAAGCAGAGTTGTCTATGCCACATCGTTCGATGTGTCAGTACGGGCGCAGCCGGACCCTGTCACCCCTTCGAACATTGGAGGCAAGTTCTATCTTCTGCTGTGTGTTCTAGTTTAATCTTCATTAGAAGCACTATTTTGTTTTCCGCAGTAAAGTGTATTGAAAAAAGAACAAAGAATGACTCAAGAAAGCATTTTTTTTCTGTATTTGATGTAGCATAAGGGCCATTATGTATCATCATATTGGACTATAACATTCCAACTGGAGTGCTTGTATAGCATGCAATGATTACATTTTCAAAGCATCGTTCAGCCTTATTTTATATCCTGTGCATATGTACTGTTAAAAAGACAGTGAAAAATTTTGTATAGAACTTGGGAAATGAGCTTGAAGTTAATATAGTCTATTTCATAAATACCTCGCATTCAAAGAGTGCTTCAATGCATTCAGTAGAAGTGTACTTATTGGCATTCAAATTCACCGTTAATCCCCTTCGTATTCCTTGTGCTCCTTCAATGCCATGCACTGCAAAGGCTATGCCAAGTGCACTTGTGCTCAGTGAGCTGCAGTGAGCTCAGCTAGTGGGCTCATTGCAGTACCCTGGGGCAGCCGCAGTATCTACGCTATGTAGCAGACGCAGCAACATGTAACTGTAATGCATATATGCAGCATTTGCTGCATGTACAACACTGGCTGGAATGTGCACTTGTGCTCATGTTCTCCAATCTGGCTGTGCAATGTGGTGTGGACAGGCTTTGTCCTGAAACAGCTTGACTGAATAATAGTACCACATCGAACTTGTGCATTCTTAATTTAGCACTATCAATAGCTCAGTAGGAAGCGATGTCTGCCAAGGCATCTAGCGAGGAGCAGCCAGGAGTGAGCACGCGCTGGCAAACGTACGTGGGGTCTGACCCTAAGTTTAATATGGTTCAAGGCCAGTTCAATATTCAAAACAAGTTGAGAGTAATGGGTTTCTTCATCAAAACTAATAGCTGGGTAGTTGGTGTGGTTTCATTTTAACAAAAACCTGTATTTGAAAGGTGCGGACGAGCAAAGAAACGAGAGTTGCAAAACAGTCCCGTGTTTGTTGTTTCTTTGCTTGTCCATGTCTTTTTCACGCTGGTTTTTTGTGAAGATGAAAGTAATGAGACTCAGCGGCTACGACACTGATAAGTGGTGTGGCCAAAGTTTAATTCTTATGCCGCGCAAGAGCAGAGGATAGTAGTTGACTTATTTCCGAAGTACGTAATTCTTATGAAAATTCGAAAGCATATTTTTGCTAACTTCAATTTCTATTAAACTGTGTTAATAAATATATACAGCAACATTAGAAACAAGTGCACTGATCTAAGCATCCTTCTTGCTATTGGCCAACAGCAGCCTCATATGGGGATGTGCTATATGACGAAATATGGCACCCGAAAAGAGTGAGAAGGCTTCTGTTGAAAAGAGAGTGTTTCAGAAAAAAGGTGAATTCATGGTCTGCTTATGATCTCCATATGCACAACACAACTGAGCTCCACTGTGCATGAATGGAAAATTTGACTGACGTTTATAGCAGTGTATCCTTTCTGCGTACCCGCCGTGGTTGCTCAGTGGCTATGGTGTTGGGCTGCTGAGCACGAGGTCGCGGGATCGAATCCCGGCCACGGCGGCCGCATTTCGATGGGGGCGATATGCGAAAACACCCGTGTGCTTAGATTTAGGTGCACGTTAAAGAACCCCAGGTGGTCGAAATTTCCGGAGTCCTCCACTACGGCGTGCCTCATAATCAGAAAGTGGTTTTGGCACGTAAAACCCCAAATATTATTATTATCCTTTCTGCAGACTGTTTTTTCACCAAGCCCAAGGGGTGGTTCAGGAGTTCTCTAAAGCAAAAAGATGGTTTTTATCCCCAAAGAAATTTGTTGCGTTACAGAGAAATTGCTGGTGTGCAGGATTCATATTAAGGCTGTACTTGCAACTTACTGAAGCACCTCTTATTGAAACTGATGATATGGATCCAGCATAATGTGCAGCCTTGCGCTCACATACACAGCATTCCAAGGTAAAGCGTCAGTAAATTTAATAACACTATGCTAGCTATACAAATTGTTCTTGCACAGGCACTTCAGCACTTTTGCCGAGCCTATATTTGCAAGAGTCTGGAGATGCACAATTAATGAAAATTCGTTGATTATATTTTTTTGTCACATTCGTTGTGTACATTTACATAGGAAATTTGAAGACGGTCATATTTGAGGACAACTACATTTTGTTTGGTTCTTATGAAGTACTTCTGTTCCGTTATATTCATAATAAAATTTGGCTCTCTCTGTGTGAATTTCACATTTAAAGGAGAGGGAGGAGTCGAAACAAGGCAAACCCATCATGTGACATAGCATATTGCGTATATCATGCCAGTGTAAAAGCCAGGCAAAGCTGATAACAGCTGTGCTCCTGCTCCCAGAATGCAAAAGAGGTTTTTGCATCAAGCTACATCATATGCAGTCTTTTCCCTATCTATTAAGATTATCTCTGCCCCTGAAGGTTAGATTAGCATACTGAGTATGAAATTGATATCCGGGAACACCAGTGCTTTAGTAGAATCAAAGTGAAGTTGCCTTCACATACAATTGCCTTGAAATTTCTAACACAGTTGCAAAATAAAAAAAAGTTTCCAAACTTTCGTTAACCATGTGTTGGTTTGCTGAAATTGTGTCTGCTGTGAACCACACAAACCACTTCTGCAAACATTTGTGTAGGTTGCATAAGGTATTTATTAATCTGCACTTTATCTTCGCAAGCACTGTAATGTTAAATGCAATAAAGGCACTTGCTTTGTGATCACTTTAGTAATGATGTCGCATTGCAGGAATGTATTTGTAATAACAGTGTTTGTTCCTATATGGTCTTTCAGCAGTTTGTGTTTTGATATTCTAGGGTCCACAACCCGTGTTGTGCCAGCACCAAGGGTGCACTGTCAGACGGGTAAGTCATTGTCTAATAATACAGGCGATTTGCATTATGCAGTACTCATCCTGTTATGTTGTGTTCACTGAAGCCATGCATGCCCAGCACACTGATGGTACCTAAGCTACTGTAGAGGGTTTTTTTTCCCACGGCCGTCTAATTTCTTGACGTAGCTCACAAGTATTCCCTTTCTGTAGGACGTGCAAGACTCCCACTTCATAGGCCCACCGTCTCAGAGGAGTTGGCCCAGAGAGGTAAGTAACGTCCATGCTTTAGCTTGGAGCTTACATTGTATTATGCAATGCTAAAGTGGTAGGTCAACATGGCAGACCAAACAGGCAGCTGTTTACTACTTTTTTTCCAACTTTTGTTTGTCACAGTCTCAACTGGTGCACATTTATTCTTTTTTGTGCATCCGTTACTGTTCTGCTCTTGTGTAAGGTTACTTGATTTTCCTGACTGCGAGCACAAAGGAAGAATCCGAGTGGGAGGCAGTTGAGGAAGGAGGAATGAGGGGCACATGCTATTTGCAGCAAGTTTGCACTGTAGTGTGCTATATGTTAGTTTTCAGTGGTTACTTTTCCTTCCCTGGAGGAACACATATAGTACTTGCAATTCGGGGCACTTGAAAGAACTGCAGATGCCAACCTGCCAACTCTGCTTAATTTTCTATAAAGGACAGCTGCCATGCACAACTTCAATTTTGTATAGCCTTGTACACGTGATGCTCAGGTTGTGTGTTTTTCTTCCATTGGTGGCAAGTTTTTCGACTTTCATTTCCTTCTTTTTTGAGGAGATGAATATAATAACAAACGCTTCCCCTTTATTTTAACTTTGCATTTCAGTTCTAAATTTCATAAGTTATCTGCATACTTTCTTCGTAGGGCTTTTACTAAGATGCAGAAGGGTTGAAATTCGGGCCAATTGGTACATAATTGAAGGAAAAATAAGTCCCAAAACACAAAGGACAAGAAGAGAGGTTCACACCACAACGGCTGGACTATCAACTGAGCTTTATTAGAAATGGCGTAGTCCCAGCAAGGCCAGCAGAGCATGCACAGCAACAGCATCACTAATCACAGAGCATGAAAAGTCAAGTTATCGCATCTGTCGTGACCGAACTAAAAAGGCTAATTCTTTCTCAAGTAAGCGCACCGAGGTCGTACTAATGACGGCTGAATTAGTACAACCTCATTGCGCTTACTTGAAAAAGAATTAGCCTTTTTAGTTCGGTCACGACAGATGCGATAACTTGACTTTTCATGCTCTGTGATTAGTGATGCTGTTGCTGTGCATGCTCTGCTGGCCTTGCTAGGGCTACGCCATTTCTAATAAAGCTCAGTTGATAGTCCAGCCGTTGTGGTGTGAACCTCTCTTCTTGTTCTTTGTGTTTTGGGACTGTTTTTTTCCTTCAACTATGATCGAGCTGCATGGTTTAGTTGTACTGTACAAAATATAAATATCAGGAATATATTTCACATAAACAGTAGTGATGAAGCTATGGCTGAAAATGCAACATTCTCTTGTGTGAAAAGAAAACTACAGTGCAGTACATATTCTTTTTACATTTATACCTGTAATGGTGCTAGCTGTTTCTGAAATAAGTTTGGCAGCATATGCCACGTCATGTTACAGCTTAGCACAACAGCAGCACCATTGCCAAACCTGAAGGAAACTGTTGGCAGTGTGAAACACTGATGCACTTGTGCATTGATGTTTTGCATGCTTGATGATGTTTGTAAGAGGTGCTTGCTTATTTAAAGTGCAGCGATTTCACTTTCTATGGACTCTTTCACTTTTGCAAGTCAAACCATAATTGATCATGGCGGAAACATCTAATAACCTTGTAATTGGAAACATCTGTGAGGTACACCAAGAAAGTGCTTGAAATTTCCCATATTCAGTGCCTAATTTTCCCAGCTAAGAAAGTAAATATAGTAGAGCTAGCTTAGTGTCAATAGGCAAGTAAAAGCCATCAAGAAATTCTGTGATATGTTTAATATCAGGTGAGTAGAGAAACTAAGGAAAATAGGCAACCATCAGCTAAATGGCGGGTGTGTGTAGTCGTTGAATATAGGTGCAGTAATTATGCGAATATTTTTATTCCTCAGAATCTGCAACTGTCCAAAAGGATGCTGCTGCTGCTGTTGCTTCAGAACCTGAGATTCCTCAGAACTACGATGCTGCAGCATCAAATTTTAACAGCTTAGAAGAGTTGGGTGAGGAATATTTATATGTTAAATGATTTGTTTCTACTATATCTGTCTTCTGGTGTATGTGGCATTGTCAACATATTTGTTAGGGCAAGTTTTACAAACAGTGTGAACTTGTAGAAGGGAGTTGCAAGGTGTTTATCAAGATTTATTGGTGCCTTAGGTTCGTACAGGGAAGCAAAGGATAAGAGGTACTAAGATAAATATTCACATTCATTTATTCTCCTAGAAAGCTGGAATTCAAATTCTTTATGTGTTTTGTAGGTTTTGCACTCACTTAAGTTGATTAGTGCGGAGATATGGGCTTATTGGTATGTCATCATGAAGTTTTTTTGGTGTAGCGCAATTAGTACATGGATGTAGAGCAAGAACAAGACTGACCGTTTGTGGGTTCTTTTCGTTATCTGTGCACTAGTTGCACTACACCAAAAAAGCACTCATGCAACTTCTAGCTTTTTGAAAAAAGGTTCTAAGCAGCTTTCATGTACGTTACATGCTTCCGGTAGCATATTCATGTGTATGAGGTGCTAGCGATATTACAATCCATGCTGCCATGCATTGGTCTTGTGTTTGGCTTAGCTTTACTATGTTTGCTTATCTAAGCACTGTTACAGAGATGCTTGTGCATAAAGCAGTTGGCATATGGCTCTTGAATGAATAACCTAATTTTTAACCAGTATGAAATAAAGCAGCCACTGCTTTTCAAGCATGGTTCATGGGAACTCATTTTTTCTGGGATGTAATTGAGGTAATTTTCATGTACTTTGCGTGTATTTTACAGAGCTCTCACACTCAGTAGTGGTGAATCTGCTGCATCCTTCTGTCACAGGTGCTTGCGAGTAGGTGTTTTCACTGCCAGCCTTCTAAAAAAAATAAGTAAATAGCACTGGAAGCAGCTGATATGATAGAGATCATAATGTGACTGAGTCATGCATTCATTCATCTGAAGATGCAGCCACCACAGCAATCTCTCCACTATTTAAATCTGTTTGAATGAGTGAGACAGTCATTAGAGTATGCATCAAACTTTTGTTGTACATGCAGGCTGTGGAGTGAAAGGAGATGAAAATTTGTGGCACGTTTACAGCCTGGTGGATTTTTTTAAAGCCTTAAAGGAGTACTCACACAAAAAAATTTTCTATCCTGCTTTTTCTGGTGCAATAAGTAGCTAATGACCCAGTCATCACGGCACGAAACATCATTGGCTTCAGAGCGTGACAGGCAATTATTTGGAGTCTTGTCTGTAGTGACCAGTCCAATTTTTGGTTTCAGAGAGCTGCAAGATAGGACAAACAAGGAATGTAAAAACAGTTGGACACGTGATCGCAAAAAACTGTGACGTGCTCGCGGGCGTGCGAGATTCGTGAAGCTAGTTGGTCTGCTACGCCTGCACATGCTTTGCGATGTCCTCGCCATCATTGTTGTTCTCATTTTCATTGTCCAGCGATGACTATTTCCTGGTTGCGCAAGTCGTCACCGTATTAGACGTGGTCAACCACTTTTGATTGGCTCCACTACAAAACAGCGACTTGGAAAGTGTGACTAGCGACAGCTATCATTATGCATACGCACTGCTACAAGAAGTACGAAGCATTCGTCGAGGGCGCTTAAGGAATGAAGCATATTCCGGAGCACGAGACAAGACAGGATAAAAGTTGGCACAGCATCAGGCTTGGGAACATAGTCTTGGGGGAAGATCATCGAACAGCTTTGGTTTTGTTTATACCAGGCATGTTTGAAATGAAACGAGCAAATCTGGCTGCTCTTCAGTGGGGTACATTCTAAGCATCCAGTGGCACGCACAAACTCGGCCCACTTCTGCCACTTATCACACCAATGGTATAGCGAACGAGCAAGCCAGGTGAGCTGGCGACCGCTGGCAAACGGCATATAGGCCTAGCTCGCTGGATGTAGGATCCGAGGCCGATGGCCCTTGCGACCCCCCCACAGCTTGTAATAAAGCACCTATATTCGTCAACAGAATCAATGCCTGCACATTTATGTCGCTCATAAGAGACAATATTATTGGTTTTCCCGATGCCATTGGTAGCGATGAGAAACCACGCTGGCCAGGCGAGCTGCTTCACAGAGACGATTGCTGTGGGGGCTGCGCTGACTGCTTGCGAGTCAAAATCACTCCAGTGATTTACTATATTGCGCATCATTTTATAACATGCACACTTCTGAAGTCGCTTTACTGCACGAGTTACTTTGTGTCGGAAAGAAATTTTTGCTGATTTGTGTGCCGCTGTCAGCGGCGAGAGATGTCAGTGTCGTGACCAGGGAAAAAAAGAAGACTGGGATGTTCAGAGCGGCGAGAAACTTGCTCGCTGGACCCGTTGCGATGACATCGCAAACCCGTAACGTAGCATTTTCTCGGTTGTGTACGATCCTTCCTAGATGTCGATGTCGCGAGGTGCTGCGTTTTGCAATTGGCTGTGCACACATACTGTAAAATTGATTTTAAATATGTTCTAAGCTGTATTTGCCGTTGATATTTTGCAGACGATGTATGTGTGCCCACATAAATGAATCTTGCATGTTAACCCGACTTCGAAATTTTGTGTCGGTACTCCTTTAATGTCTGAAGCTGCTTAGGTCACTCAATATATGTGATAAATTTGTGGTTATTCTGCAGAGTCTGTGGAAACCTCGGCACCATTACCAGTGGAAGATATAGGTAAGAAATAGTGTGCTACTGGTAATGTTGTGAAGGAAAAACATTGTTCAATTTTATATCTTGTGTAGAACCTAGCTCAGTGCAGAAGATTTAACAGCTTTGTCTTCCTCGTGCGAATAGGAAACACATGTTAGTCATCATCGTCATGATCAGCTTATTCAGATTGTACACGTGGACCACCTTTCGTACTGGTGGCCAGTTTACACTTGTCCCACCTCAGCCAAACCCATTTTATGCTTGAATATTTGCGAATATTATTGCTCCAATCCATAGCACTTGGGAGAATAAGAAATGATGAGGCAGTAACACTGATCTGGACACCCTGCCACCAATAAGGGAATGGCCAAATTGCATTATATGTCACCTTAAAAGCACATTTCAATACAAACCATTCTGTGCTTCTACAAGGTACATTTCTGGAAGTTTCTGTCTTGCCTTGTTGGGGGGCCTCTTTCACAAAAATTGTCTGGTGGTGGTTACCCACTAGGGTTACCCAGTGCAACAGCCTGATGGAATATCCATTATGCCACAGGCGCATGCATGGCATTAGAGAATAATTAAATCCTGGGGTTTGACGTGCTAAAGCCACTTTCTGTTTATGAGCCACACCATAGTGGAGGACTCCGGAAATATCGACCACCTGGGGTTCTTTAACGTGCACTTAAATCTAAGTACACGGGTGTTTTCGCATTTTGCCCCCATTGGAATGCGGCCGCCGGGGCCGAGATTCGATCCCGCGGCCTCGTGCTCAGCAGCCAGACACCATAGCCACTGAGCAACGACAGGTCATTAGAGAATAGCAGCCTACCACAATTCCTCACATGTGCAAGCTACTGCTTTAAAATGCTTGACATACATCGCATTGCATAGCAAGTTTGCTCCATCATGCAAGCATGCACCACTTTTGTGATTGCCGCAGTTCATCCGCCTGTGAGGTTAGCCTTGGTCATACCGGAATAAGTTGAATGTTTCATCTCTGGTGAACAAGAAATCAGTTGCCTTGCCATCCTTTGCTGTTGCCACAAACACACACCCTATACAAGCATGTTGCACCATTTTCATGGATCCCCAAATGATGCTATGCGGCCCTAAAGTTGTTGGGCAAGTTGGTTGATACTTGAAACCTGCCACGGTGGCGTTGTGGCTGTGGTGTTGGGCTGCTAATTCCGAGGTTGTGGGATCAAATCCGAGCGGCGGAGGCTGCATCTTGATGAGGGCAAAAAGCAAAAACACCCATGTACCAAGCATTGGGTGCATGTTGAAGAACCTCAGGTAGTCAAAATGAACCCAGTCTCCCACTATGGCGTGCCTCATAATCCGATCGTGGTTTTGGCATATAAAAACACTACAACCTAGTTTTCTTTTATACTTGAGGAAGGTGGCATGGCATTGCATGGCAAATAAAATGCAAAGAACATATGGTGGGGCAGCATGGGCTGCTCACCATATGGCTGCCTGATTTATTGCAGTCTTGCTGGCATGTTTTTTCCAGTCTTGTAGGGGCTGTGATGAATTGGTTGTGGGTGGCGCCTACGCTCTCCAGTGTGTTCTTTGTTCTATTTGCGCTACATTAGTGTCCCTATATGCTAGATGGCTAGTTACCTAGCTGTGTAATGCTTTGCCTAACATTGATTCCCACAATGTGTGGGATCTGCATAATTGGCTGCCAGAGGGCTATAAAGATTAGGACACAAAGGACAGGAAGTTTATGTACTTGAGCAGCATCCTTGGTTTTATTAAAGGCAAGCTTTATGAATTTATTTATCCCTTAGGCCCTGAAGTGATGTACAATTTTCATTTTCTTATTTCTTGAATAATTTTTAGCTTTAGTTTGTTCGTTTAATGTTTATGAAAAAAATGTACACTTGGTAGGGTAAATACTCTGCTGACTGTGACTGTTTCCATTTTCTTACCACCCTTTCTGTTACTATAACAGGGTGCTAGTTATTCGTTCTATGCAATATATTATTTAGTCCTAGGAATTCTATTATACCAATTTCTTTGTTCTTGCTTACACTGTTTGTAATTTGTGCGTTAGAAACCTCATTTTGTTGTGCAGGCGATCTTCATTGTGAGGAGGCTGTAGATTTTGAGCACGCCACCTCAGACTTTGTGATAGGCTCCAGAAGAGATGACGGAAAGGTAATCACACCAAATTTATTAGCTGCAGATATTGCCTGAATGTTGCCACAAAGTGATCAATTCAGTTGCAGCTTGAATGAGCTGAATTTATTCTGTGACAGCTCGCAGGCATGCATATGAAAGTCCTACCTGTACCTGCCTTTCGGCAAGACAGTCGTTGGGCGATTTTCAACTACTACACAGCCTGACTCAGTGGTTGCAAGCCACGCAGTAAACAGTGTGCTGGTCAGCCAGACCAGCACATGCACCAGCAGTTTGCGACCACTAAGTCCAATTTTTGTAATTTTCAGTTTTTGTGAGAACTTTTAAAGAAACTCTATGGAGAAGCCACACTCTCCATTTTGTGTGCATAAGTGATATATTGTGCATTCAAGGAAATCTGGCATGACACTAGTTATGGAGTTGACAGCTAGCCCTCTGATAAAGCAAATAAAAAAAAGTGATATAGACCTGTCAGTGCTTCTAATTTGTGAGTGATTATTTCTTTCTGTAATGCAGGTTTATGCAGGCAGTGGCTTCTGGTTGGACCAGAAAGCCTGGGACTGCTTGTTTAGTGCCTCGACAGATTCTATGTTTTGCAGAAGCACTGCTACCGTGTTATGGACGGCAGAGCAATTAAAGACGAGGAGTGTGACGGGGACACTTTCGAACAAAGCCCGTTCGCTTGGCTACACCGAGGCAAAGCCACCACTCACGCCAGAAAAAATCTCGTCTCTAAAGGGTATATATCTTTTTCCTGTGGCCTTTAGAAAGTTTACATATTGATCTTGTGCATGTTTTATATTTTTATTATAATGTGGTTTATTCTACATAAAACTGGCACATCAATTTTGATTAATTGCCTTGTGTTATGTTCTACCACTGAATAATGGAAACAAAATATTTTAGCTCTGTTATTTGTGCATGTGATGGCCAATTCAGTATTTGTGCAGCAAAAAGAAAGTTGAAGGCTTGTTTATTTGAGTTATTGTTACCATGGTCTTTCAGCCGATAGTACAGTAAAAGCTCGTTAATTCGAACCGCAAGGGGAAGCCGCTTCAGTTCGAACTAACAAAAGTGAAGGAGAACAACAGTACACGGCGATTTGGAAGTAGTAGGGCATGCCAGAAATTTAATGCTTTAAAAAGTCCGTGATCGTAGCCTGCCTTTTTTCCTTGAAGGTGACAGCTAGCACTTCTTGCTCTAACGAGCTAATGTGGCGGAAGGCCTCCTCTTTGCCTTCTTTAAAACTGAAGAAGAGACGGGCAGCATTCAATCCAGCCATGACCTCCGCAGCGGAGGGCCTCACTGGCGCGTCGTCTTTCTCCTCCTCCTCGTCACTGGCAGCGACAGGTTCAGCGCTTCTGACCTGAGAAATTATGTCCTCATCTGTCAGCGCACCACACACCACTGCACTCTCGTCCATGTCGACAAAGTCAGTAAAGGAGATGTTGTCCAAAACGTCCGCCATGGGAGCGGTGACGCCGTCTTCGGGCGCAGCTGGCTGGTTTCCTCCTTGTAGAGCTTGTGCGCCGAAGCCACAGTGGCGATAGCAAGTTGCTATCGTGACTGCATTTACTTGCTCCCAAGCACGCACATGCATGTGTAGCGCACTTAGGAGCGTCACCTGATAATTATTGCACAAAATAATTTGCTCCAACAAACGGCGCCGGTAAAATGATTTAAAATTTTGAATGATACCTTGGTCCATGGGCTGCAGTGCCGCTGTAGTGTTAGGTGGAAGGAAGGCTAGCTCAATGGCCTTCGTCTCAATGTTGACCTTATGAGCCCAACAATTGTCACCGAGCAGGAGGACTTTCCGTCCACAACGCTCAAACTTTTTGTCCATCTTCGCTAGCCACTGTCCGAACAGTTCCCCCGTCATCTATGCCTTTCTGTTGGCCGCGTAGTCCACCGGGAGGGACGGGATCTGGGTGGCCAACGTAGAACGGAGAGGAGGCAGCCGCTGCTGCCTTCTGGCTGACCCCGCGCCGGTTAGATCTTCTGCCGATTTTGCTTTCTCTCGCCGTTCTCTTTGTTCCGGAGGCGATGCAGCCTTGTGTGTATGCAGGAGGTGCGCTTCTCTGGCAGTGTGCCAGGCGCCATGCCGCCGGCACCGTGGCGCGTAGTTCGAATTATCCATGGCGGAACCTTCTCGCGCTTGAATTAATGGGCTTTTTTATACACAGACTTCTGGGGAGCTTGACCAGACAAAATCGTACAGTTCGAATTATCCATAAATTCGAATTATTGAAGTTCGAATTAATGAGCTTTCACTATATTTGTCTGGCAACTGTTTTCTATATTTTGCTCTTACAGTGAAACCTCATTAAACCGTAGTTGGCCGGAGCTCGGGAAAAGTACTTACTAAACAGCAGTACTGCTTAACCGAAATAGCATGAGATCGCCCACTTACCTGTCAAAAACTGAACTCTGAGAGAGTGCGATGAAAGGGGGAAAGAACAAGCAGTATTTATTCACTTTGCGCAACAAAAGTGTTATTTTCGTTTGATGCCGTGGCGGCCTAGCAGCAACAACAGCGGCCTGTCGTCGGCTCACTCATAATTTGCTCATTTGCGCAAGATGCGTGAGGCAGCCAATCGCAGTCGAGAATTCTGATACGCATCGGGCTTGATCATGATCAAAAGTGTTCACTGGTGTTACTGAAGCTGCGAGCCAGCTTTTCAGCCAGCCCCCTCTTCTCGCCAAGCACTCGCATGACAAACTTCTCATTGACATTGCATGTTCTCCATGCATGCAGGCGGTAGCGCTGCAGAAGTTGCGGGGCGCCTTTTTCATTGCCGGGTGCTGTTCTCATCGTGGCGATTGCATTCATGAGGCTGACGTAACGCGCAGCTTCTGCCACTGTCGGGCCTGAATCGTCCGTGCTGTCGCTTTTCATGTCGTCTTCGTCACTGTCGCTGGTTGACACTTTGGCAACAACAGAGGCAACAATGGCGAAAAGTCGAACCTTGTAGCCGACATCTCTTCACGGTCGCAGCAGCGCTGCCAAGCAACTTCGCATTCTAAATGCCACGCACCGTAGCCAACAGCAGATCCTTGTTGTGTGCCAGCACCGACTTCTTCGTATCACGTTCGATAGCACGAACGATGCCTATTTGTTCTTCTATGCTGAGCACTCGGCGTCTTTTTTATCCGAGCTTCCGTATGACGCGAGTCCTTCTTTGCACGATGCCACAATGCTCTCTAGCGTGGCGCCGAAATGATGTTGATGTGGCTTCACGCGCAAACGCACAGGATGCTTGGAGGCCGTTCTGATTTCTGAGGCGTGTTCTGCCGGGCTGCTCGATGGAGACCACGCACTGCTGTGATTGTGCGATCAAAAGTGGAAACGCTACTTGTTAACCGATATGCACGCAATAAGCTGGTATGGTTTATGCGGATACAAAAAATTATTTTCAATGGGCACTGAGTCGGCGATTTCACTGTACTACTTTTAAAACGAAACTACTGTTTAAGCGGGTACAGTTTAACGAGGTTTTACTGCGCTAGATTTCTGACTACAATTTTGCACAAGAACGCAAGCTGCAATCACCGATGCATTACTGAAGTTAGTGCAGCAACTTGCTGCACTCGGATAGTTAGCCATATCTTTATTTGTCATCACTGTAGGTATACTAAGATGCTCATTATGGTCAGGTGTTAACAGTGCTCATGCATTGCAAGTCATATGGAGCAAAATGTGGTACTATCGGCATCAAATAAAACGTGAACAGTGGAGAGCATAACTGAAGGGTTAGGGTGGACCGTCCAGTCATCACCATCGGCAGGCGTGCTCATCCGGTTTGAATATACTACATGATGATGCTCCCCCTTTTCGTTTCTGTTCTGGCTCTCTTTTATTTGAATGTGACAGAACAAAAATTGAAGAAAACAGAAGCTAAAATATCAAAGTACAGGGTGAGTATTATTGCCCATTGTGGTGAAACCGTATATGCTATTGGTGTCAAATGAAACGCAGTGGTACAGTTTGCACTGTCGTCATTACTCTGCCATAACCTTTCGCTTTCAAATAAAAGAGAACCAGAACAGAAACTAAAATATTGCAGTATAGAGGGAACATCATTGTGTAGGACGGTCAAACCGGAAGTATGTGCACGTCAATGGTGTCGATTGCATGGGCGCAGACTTTACCTTCAGTTAGGAGCTCCGTTCGTCATTTCATGTCGATAGTATCTCACTAGCAGTAGGTGTAACAGCTTTTATACATGGATGCTTCATAGCTTCATATTAAATATGAAGTAATCAAGCACACCACTGTTACACACGACTGTGCAGAACAATAATAGCGCACTTATTTTTTTTAAGGAAATTAATTCATGCGTTCACAAGCAGTAGTGGCTTCCTTTGCAAACTAAATTTGTCTTTGCCTACATACTGTGCTTCAGTGACTTCTGAATGTGCCCATGGAGTAATAAAGAACTGTGCTTAGTTCTGTGTTTTCTTTATGAGGTTAATAGTTTCACTTTCTATGCAGCGATGCTTGCCATCTACATGGGCGACGTGACAAAGGAGGTGGCGGACAAGCGATTGAAAATGGTCCGCAAGCATTTGTCACAAAAGCTTGGTGACGTGCAGCGGCGCTGAATTGTGTGTATCAGCCACGGACATTAAGGTGTTCAATAAATCTATCAGTCGGAGCCTTCAGGTTTCCAGATGTCACATCAATGCATACTCTCATGCCATGGAGGAAGAGTAGATTTTAATGAAGAGAAAGGAGAAGAGGTTGGCCTGGAGAGCTTGTCTCTAGCCTGCTATCTTCCCTGGGGAAAGGGGAAATGGTAATGACAGGGAAGGGTAGGTGGCGGGTGATTGTTATGGTACAATGAGCTACTATATACACATCCAATATGCGGAGGCGTACTGTAGATGCAATACACGCAAGAGTAATCTTGTCCACACAATAAGTTATCATGCAAACCCATTTTGCACTGTCCATGTCTCGCAGGTTCTAGAGGCGATCGTCTAAACCAGTCTCATGTAGAAAGTTCAAGAGACTTTATGGCACGTTGGGCACAGTCAACTGTTCACCACGTGCCCAGAATCTTTTCTTCCTAAAAGGGGCGATAGTCCAAGCAGTCAACACTAGCTTTAAGTGTTCTTCATTCGCCCGCTTAGTGAGGGCACACACAAAGTACTTGAACTATTGTCTCGGGAGTGTGACAGACACTACAGTGCTGAACATGAAGGCTGTGATGTGCAATTTTGTTGCCTTTGACCCTCCTGTTGCATGTCACCCAGAAAGAGTATAGAGCACCAACAAGATGACATAGGATGGGACACACTCAAGCATAAGTGTGTGTTACCCATTGTGTCCTTGTTTTGTTCTTGCCCTTTTACTCTTCTGTCTGTGCTGTTTTGTTGCAACTGTTACATCTGTTCTACAAATAAAACGGACTGTGCTAAAGTTGCACCAACGAGAGGGGTGGTCAATGCAAGTGTGGGAGGATTTATTCATTTTTATTTATTTATTTATTGCCGAAGGATACTGTTGCATCTCTTCTAACTGGTCACAACTGATTGTGATATAGAATCGTCACTTACAGCGCATACATAGACGAGGGACCTCGTCTATGTAGGCGCTGTAAGTGACGATTGATACCATTGAATACGAACTAGCCCGTACCCAAACCTTGCTGTGATACAGAGGTTCCTAAACAGGAATAAAGTACCTCGGAAAGGCTGGCTATATTTGAGCAAGCAGGTGGCAATTAATGAACCGGCCTGTTAACAAGTTTTTTTCCAGGCTGCCTGACTATATGTATGTTTTTGTGGTCCCCTCTGTTGTCTGCAGCACCTTTGTTAAAGTCGGCTGCTGTATATATAGTACAGCCCTATTTGTTATGCGACAGTGGTTATGCTATATAGCTTTTGAAATCTAGTCTGGCTTCTGTGTTAGCTGTAAAGTGCATGCCTTTGTTCATTCATCCAGTAATAATATATTCTGGTCAGTTGTTATTTTTTGTTTTCTGCATCCTCAGGCATTCTTGCTATGACAACAAAGTACTTATATAATAATCATAGTGGTAAGATATTTGCAGCAAGAGCAGTCCTCTGTGCTGTCACCCTGCTACAATACAGCATTTTAGCGGAACATTTCACCGAGCCTGTGCCAAAGAAAGCAGAATGAAAGCTTCATTCCATTCATGCTGTCTTCGGTTAGTACAGGAAGCATCTTCAACAGCAGTTAATGCGGCAGTTTTTCAGGTCACTTTGTTGTTATTGAATGACCGACTCATGATAAAGCATTTAGTACAATTTTGTCATTTTAATTATCTCTAATACTGTAAGCCTGTATTCTTGCCCACATATAATGTTTTTTCCCTACATTTCTGCAAAAGTACCCTTGCTGTAAAATATGAATGGTGTATATTTTCCATTAAGACAGTATATTCTGCATTTCATGTTTTTTCTCTTCCCATCTGCTTCAAAAGGGGAGGCTGTTCCAGAATTTTCTTCAAGACAGTTGGTTTTGCACCAATTTCGTCAATGCAACAACAAAACCGAACTGCTCATGTCGAGTGCAAATAAAGCTTCAGTTACCTCAATTTTGTTTGTCCTGTTAAAAATGGAGTGTAAAATGCGCACATGCCTGCCTACTGACTGGCATACAAGCTGGTTGAGACACAACAAAAATGTTAGTCCTTCAGCCTGCGTAGCAGCTGTGCCAATACGTCTTAAAATTGATGCAATCATGCATTTTTGCCATTAACCGATAAGCTAGTAGGGAACGATAGACTGGTAGAGACCGATAGACTGGTAGAGCCCGATAGACTGGTAGACCATCAGACTGGTAGACCGGTAGACCATCAGACTGGTAGACCATCAGACCGGTAGACCATCAGACTGGTAGACCATCAGACTGGTAGACCATCAGACTGGTAGACCATCAGACTGGTAGACCATCAGACTGGTAGACCTTCAAGGTCCAAAATTACGTATAGCCATCAGACATGTAAGCCAGTAGCTTGATGGAATTTTTGACTGGGATGTGCATGCTTAAAACGCGTTTTCGCACAAATCCGTGCGCGGGTGCTAAAAAGAGCAGCATCGGCATGCTTAGCACGTCGTTTGGTAGAAATCCACGTGCGCGTTCTGCCAAAAGCACCATTTGCATGCACATCTTGTGGTTTTGCAGAAAACTTCATCCGCGTCTACCAAAAGATGCATGTGCATGCTTAAAACGCGTTTTCGCACAAATCTGCGCGCGGGTGCTAAAAAGAGCAGCATCGGCATGCTTAGCACGTCGTTTGATTGAAATCCACGTGCGCGTTCTGCCAAAAGCACCATTTGCATGCACATCTTGTGGTTTTGCAGAAAACTTCATCCGCGTTTACCAAAAGATGCATGTGCATACTTAAAACGCGTTTTCGCACAAATCCGTGCGCGGGTGCTAAAAAGAGCAGCATCGGCATGCTTAGCACGTCGTTTGGTAGAAATCCACGTGCGCGTTCTGCCAAAAGCACCATTTGCATGCACATCTTGTGGTTTTGCAGAAAACTTCATCCGCGTCTACCAAAAGATGCATGTGCATGCTTAAAACGCGTTTTCGCACAAATCCGTGCGCGGGTGCTAAAAAGAGCAGCATCGGCATGCTTAGCACGTCGTTTGGTAGAAATCCACGTGCGCGTTCTGCCAAAAGCACCATTTGCATGCACATCTTGTGGTTTTGCAGAAAACTTCATCCGCGTCTACCAAAAGATGCATGTGCATGCTTAAAACGCGTTTTCGCACAAATCCGTGCGCGGGTGCTAAAAAGAGCAGCATCGGCATGCTTAGCACGTCGTTTGGTAGAAATCCACGTGCGCGTTCTGCCAAAAGCATCATTTGCATGCACATCTTGTGGTTTTGCAGAAAACTTCATCCGCGTCTACCAAAAGATGCATGTGCATGCTTAAAACGCGTTTTCGCACAAATCCGTTCGCGGGTGCTAAAAAGAGCAGCATCGGCATGCTTAGCACGTCGTTTGGTAGAAATCCACGTGCGCGTTCTGCCAAAAGCACCATTTGCATGCACATCTTGTGGTTTTGCAGAAAACTTCATCCGCGTCTACCAAAAGATGCATGTGCATGCTTAAAACGCGTTTTCGCACAAATCCGTGCGCGGGTGCTAAAAAGAGCAGCATCGGCATGCTTAGCACGTCGTTTGGTAGAAATCCACGTGCGCGTTCTGCCAAAAGCACCATTTGCATGCACATCTTCTGGTTTTGCAGAAAACTTCATCCGCGTCTACCAAAAGATGCATGTGCATGCTTAAAACGCGTTTTCGCACAAATCCGTGCGCGGGTGCTAAAAAGAGCAGCATCGGCATGCTTAGCACGTCGTTTGGTAGAAATCCACGTGCGCGTTCTGCCAAAAGCACCATTTGCATGCACATCTTTTGGTTTTGCAGAAAACTTCATCCGCGTCTACCAAAAGATGCATGTGCATGCTTAAAACGCGTTTTCGCACAAATCCGTGCGCGGGTGCTAAAAAGAGCAGCACCGGCATGCTTAGCACGTCGTTTGGTAGAAATCCACGTGCGCGTTCTGCAAAAAGCACCATTTGCATGCACATCTTGTGGTTTTGCAGAAAACTTCATCCGCGTCAACCAAAAGATGCATGTGCATGCTTAAAACGCGTTTTCGCACAAATGCGTGCGCGTTTGCTAAAAAGAGCAGCATCGGCATGCTTAGCACGTCGTTTGGTAGAAATCCACGTGCGCGTTCTGCCAAAAGCACCATTTGCATGCACATCTTGTGGTTTTGCAGAAAACTTCATCCGCGTCTACCAAAAGATGCATGTGCATGCTTAAAACGCGTTTTCGCATAAATCCGTGCGCGGGTGCTAAAAAGAGCAGCATCGGCATGCTTAGCACGTCGTTTGGTAGAAATCCACGTGCGCGTTCTGCAAAAAGCACCATTTGCATGCACATCTTGTGGTTTTGCAGAAAACTTCATCCGCGTCTACCAAAAGATGCATGTGCATGCTTAAAACGCGTTTTCGCACAAATGCGTGCGCGGGAGCTAAAAAGAGCAGCATCGGCAAGCTTAGCACGTCGTTTGGTAGAAATCCACGTGCGCGTTCTGCCAAAAGCACCATTTGCATGCACATCTTGTGGTTTTGCAGAAAACTTCATCCGCGTCTACCAAAAGATGCATGTGCATACTTAAAACGCGTTTTCGCACAAATCCGCGCGCGTGTGCTAAAAAGAGCAGCATCGGCATGCTTAGCACGTCGTTTGGTAGAAATCCACGTGCGCGTTCTGCCAAAAGCACCATTTGCATGCACATCTTCTGGTTTTGCAGAAAACTTCATCCGCGTCTACCAAAAGATGCATGTGCATGCTTAAAACGCGTTTTCGCACAAATCCGTGCGCGGGTGCTAAAAAGAGCAGCATCGGCATGCTTAGCACGTCGTTTGGTAGAAATCCACGTGCGCGTTCTGCCAAAAGCACCATTTGCATGCACATCTTGTGGTTTTGCAGAAAACTTCATCCGCGTCTACCAAAAGATGCATGTGCATGCTTAAAACGCGTTTTCGCACAAATCCGTGCGCGGGTGCTAAAAAGAGCAGCATCGGCATGCTTAGCACGTCGTCTGGTAGAAATCCACGTGCGCGTTCTGCAAAAAGCACCATTTGCATGCACATCTTGTGGTTTTGCAGAAAACTTCATCCGCGTCTACCAAAAGATGCATGTGCATGCTTAAAACGCGTTTTCGCACAAATGCGTGCGCGGGTGCTAAAAAGAGCAGCATCGGCATGCTTAGCACGTCGTTTTGTAGAAATCCACGTGCGCGTTCTGCCAAAAGCACCATTTGCATGCACATCTTGTGGTTTTGCAGAAAACTTCATCCGCGTCTACCAAAAGATGCATGTGCATGCTTAAAACGCGTTTTCGCACAAATCCGTGCGCGGGTGCTAAAAAGAGCAGCATCGGTATGCTTAGCACGTCGTTTGGTAGAAATCCACGTGCGCGTTCTGCCAAAATCACCATTTGCATGCACATCTTGTGGTTTTGCAGAAAACTTCATCCGCGTCTACCAAAAGATGCATGTGCATGCTTAAAACGCGTTTTCGCACAAATCCGTGCGCGGGTGCTAAAAAGAGCAGCATCGGCATGCTTAGCACGTCGTTTGGTAGAAATCCACGTGCGCGTTCTGCCAAAAGCACCATTTGCATGCACATCTTGTGGTTTTTCAGAAAACTTCATCCGCGTCTACCAAAAGATGCATGTGCATGCTTACAACGCGTTTTCGCACAAATCCGTGCGCGGGTGCTAAAAAGAGCAGCATCGGCATGCTTAGCACGTCGTTTGGTAGAAATCCACGTGCGCGTTCTGCCAAAAGCACCATTTGCATGCACATCTTGTGGTTTTGCAGAAAACTTCATCCGCGTCTACCAAAAGATGCATGTGCATGCTTAAAACGCGTTTTCGCACAAATCCGTGCGCGGGTGCTAAAAAGAGCAGCATCGGCATGCTTAGCACGTCGTTTGGTAGAAATCCACGTGCGCGTTCTGCAAAAAGCACCATTTGCATGCACATCTTGTGGTTTTGCAGAAAACTTCATCCGCGTCTACCAAAAGATGCATGTGCATGCTTAAAACGCGTTTTCGCACAAATGCGTGCGCGGGTGCTAAAAAGAGCAGCATCGGCATGCTTAGCACGTCGTTTGGTAGAAATCCACGTGCGCGTTCTGCCAAAAGCACCATTTGCATGCACATCTTGTGGTTTTGCAGAAAACTTCATCCGCGTCTACCAAAAGATGCATGTGCATGCTTAAAACGCGTTTTCGCACAAATGCGTGCGCGGGTGCTAAAAAGAGCAGCATCGGCATGCTTAGCACGTCGTTTGGTAGAAATCTACGTGCGCGTTCTGCCAAAAGCACCATTTGCATGCACATCTTGTGGTTTTGCAGAAAACTTCATCCGCGTCTACCAAAAGATGCATGTGCATGCTTAAAACGCGTTTTCGCACAAATCCGTGCGCGGGTGCTAAAAAGAGCAGCATCGGCAAGCTTAGCACGTCGTTTGGTAGAAATCCACGTGCGCGTTCTGCAAAAAGCACCATTTGCATGCACATATTGTGGTTTTGCAGAAAACTTCATCCGCGTCTACCAAAAGATGCATGTGCATGCTTAAAACGCGTTTTCGCACAAATGCGTGCGCGGGTGCTAAAAAGAGCAGCATCGGCATGCTTAGCACGTCGTTTGGTAGAAATCCACGTGCGCGTTCTGCAAAAAGCACCATTTGCATGCACATCTTGTGGTTTTGCAGAAAACTTCATCCGCGTCTACCAAAAGATGCATGTGCATGCTTAAAACGCGTTTTCGCACAAATGCGTGCGCGGGTGCTAAAAAGAGCAGCATCGGCATGCTTAGCACGTCGTTTGGTAGAAATCCACGTGCGCATTCTGCAAAAAGCACCATTTGCATGCACATCTTGTGGTTTTGCAGAAAACTTCATCCGCGTCTACCAAAAGATGCATGTGCATGCTTAAAACGCGTTTTCGCACAAATCCGTGCGCGGGTGCTAAAAAGAGCAGCATCGGCATGCTTAGCACGTCGTTTGGTAGAAATCCACGTGCGCGTTCTGCAAAAAGCACCATTTGCATGCACATCTTGTGGTTTTGCAGAAAACTTCATCCGCGTCTACCAAAAGATGCATGTGCATGCTTAAAACGCGTTTTCGCACAAATGCGTGCGCGGGAGCTAAAAAGAGCAGCATCGGCAAGCTTAGCACGTCGTTTGGTAGAAATCCACGTGCGCGTTCTGCCAAAAGCACCATTTGCATGCACATCTTGTGGTTTTGCAGAAAACTTCATCCGCGTCTACCAAAAGATGCATGTGCATACTTAAAACGCGTTTTCGCACAAATCCGCGCGCGTGTGCTAAAAAGAGCAGCATCGGCATGCTTAGCACGTCGTTTGGTAGAAATCCACGTGCGCGTTCTGCCAAAAGCACCATTTGCATGCACATCTTCTGGTTTTGCAGAAAACTTCATCCGCGTCTACCAAAAGATGCATGTGCATGCTTAAAACGCGTTTTCGCACAAATCCGTGCGCGGGTGCTAAAAAGAGCAGCATCGGCATGCTTAGCACGTCGTTTGGTAGAAATCCACGTGCGCGTTCTGCCAAAAGCACCATTTGCATGCACATCTTGTGGTTTTGCAGAAAACTTCATCCGCGTCTACCAAAAGATGCATGTGCATGCTTAAAACGCGTTTTCGCACAAATCCGTGCGCGGGTGCTAAAAAGAGCAGCATCGGCATGTTTAGCACGTCGCCTGGTAGAAATCCACGTGCGCGTTCTGCAAAAAGCACCATTTGCATGCACATCTTGTGGTTTTGCAGAAAACTTCATCCGCGTCTACCAAAAGATGCATGTGCATGCTTAAAACGCGTTTTCGCACAAATGCGTGCGCGGGTGCTAAAAAGAGCAGCATCGGCATGCTTAGCACGTCGTTTTGTAGAAATCCACGTGCGCGTTCTGCCAAAAGCACCATTTGCATGCACATCTTGTGGTTTTGCAGAAAACTTCATCCGCGTCTACCAAAAGATGCATGTGCATGCTTAAAACGCGTTTTCGCACAAATCCGTGCGCGGGTGCTAAAAAGAGCAGCATCGGTATGCTTAGCACGTCGTTTGGTAGAAATCCACGTGCGCGTTCTGCCAAAATCACCATTTGCATGCAGCTCTTGTGGTTTTGCAGAAAACTTCATCCGCGTCTACCAAAAGATGCATGTGCATGCTTAAAACGCGTTTTCGCACAAATCCGTGCGCGGGTGCTAAAAAGAGCAGCATCGGCATGCTTAGCACGTCGTTTGGTAGAAATCCACGTGCGCGTTCTGCCAAAAGCACCATTTGCATGCACATCTTGTGGTTTTTCAGAAAACTTCATCCGCGTCTACCAAAAGATGCATGTGCATGCTTACAACGCGTTTTCGCACAAATCCGTGCGCGGGTGCTAAAAAGAGCAGCATCGGCATGCTTAGCACGTCGTTTGGTAGAAATCCACGTGCGCGTTCTGCCAAAAGCACCATTTGCATGCACATCTTGTGGTTTTGCAGAAAACTTCATCCGCGTCTACCAAAAGATGCATGTGCATGCTTAAAACGCGTTTTCGCACAAATCCGTGCGCGGGTGCTAAAAAGAGCAGCATCGGCATGCTTAGCACGTCGTTTGGTAGAAATCCACGTGCGCGTTCTGCAAAAAGCACCATTTGCATGCACATCTTGTGGTTTTGCAGAAAACTTCATCCGCGTCTACCAAAAGATGCATGTGCATGCTTAAAACGCGTTTTCGCACAAATGCGTGCGCGGGTGCTAAAAAGAGCAGCATCGGCATGCTTAGCACGTCGTTTGGTAGAAATCCACGTGCGCGTTCTGCCAAAAGCACCATTTGCATGCACATCTTGTGGTTTTGCAGAAAACTTCATCCGCGTCTACCAAAAGATGCATGTGCATGCTTAAAACGCGTTTTCGCACAAATGCGTGCGCGGGTGCTAAAAAGACCAGCATCGGCATGCTTAGCACGTCGTTTGGTAGAAATCCACGTGCGCGTTTTGCAAAAAGCACCATTTGCATGCACATCTTGTGGTTTTGCAGAAAACTTCATCCGCGTCTACCAAAAGATGCATGTGCATGCTTAAAACGCGTTTTCGCACAAATCCGTGCGCGGGTGCTAAAAAGAGCAGCATCGGCATGCTTAGCACGTCGTTTGGTAGAAATCCACGTGCGCGTTCTGCCAAAAGCACCATTTGCATGCACATCTTGTGGTTCTGCAGAAAACTTCATCCGCGTCTACCAAAAGATGCAGGTGCATGCTTAAAACGCGTTTTCGCACAAATCCGTGCGCGGGTGCTAAAAAGAGCAGCATCGGCATGCTTAGCACGTCGTTTGGTAGAAATCCACGTGCGCGTTCTGCAAAAAGCACCATTTGCATGCACATCTTGTGGTTTTGCAGAAAACTTCATCCGCGTCTACCAAAAGATGCATGTGCATGCTTAAAACGCGTTTTCGCACAAATCCGTGCGCGGGTGCTAAAAAGAGCAGCATCGGCATGCTTAGCACGTCGTTTGGTAGAAATCCACGTGCGCGTTCTGCCAAAAGCACCATTTACATGCACATCTTGTGGTTTTGCAGAAAACTTCATCCGCGTCTACGAAAAGATGCATGTGCATGCTTAAAACGCGTTTTCGCACAAATCCGTGCGCGGGTGCTAAAAAGAGCAGCATCGGCATGCTTAGCACGTCGTTTGGTAGAAATCCACGTGCGCGTTCTGCCAAAAGCACCATTTGCATGCACATCTTGTGGTTTTGCAGAAAACTTCATCCGCGTCTACCAAAAGATGCATGTGCATGCTTAAAACGCGTTTTCGCACAAATGCGTGCGCGGGTGCTAAAAAGAGCAGCATCGGCATGCTTAGCACGTCGTTTGGTAGAAATCCACGTGCGCATTCTGCAAAAAGCACCATTTGCATGCACATCTTGTGGTTTTGCAGAAAACTTCATCCGCGTCTACCAAAAGATGCATGTGCATGCTTAAAACGCGTTTTCGCACAAATCCGTGCGCGGGTGCTAAAAAGAGCAGCATCGGCATGCTTAGCACGTCGTTTGGTAGAAATCCACGTGCGCGTTCTGCAAAAAGCACCATTTGCATGCACATCTTGTGGTTTTGCAGAAAACTTCATCCGCGTCTACCAAAAGATGCATGTGCATGCTTAAAACGCGTTTTCGCACAAATGCGTGCGCGGGAGCTAAAAAGAGCAGCATCGGCAAGCTTAGCACGTCGTTTGGTAGAAATCCACGTGCGCGTTCTGCCAAAAGCACCATTTGCATGCACATCTTGTGGTTTTGCAGAAAACTTCATCCGCGTCTACCAAAAGATGCATGTGCATACTTAAAACGCGTTTTCGCACAAATCCGCGCGCGTGTGCTAAAAAGAGCAGCATCGGCATGCTTAGCACGTCGTTTGGTAGAAATCCACGTGCGCGTTCTGCCAAAAGCACCATTTGCATGCACATCTTCTGGTTTTGCAGAAAACTTCATCCGCGTCTACCAAAAGATGCATGTGCATGCTTAAAACGCGTTTTCGCACAAATCCGTGCGCGGGTGCTAAAAAGAGCAGCATCGGCATGCTTAGCACGTCGTTTGGTAGAAATCCACGTGCGCGTTCTGCCAAAAGCACCATTTGCATGCACATCTTGTGGTTTTGCAGAAAACTTCATCCGCGTCTACCAAAAGATGCATGTGCATGCTTAAAACGCGTTTTCGCACAAATCCGTGCGCGGGCGCTAAAAAGAGCAGCATCGGCATGTTTACCACGTCGTCTGGTAGAAATCCACGTGCGCGTTCTGCAAAAAGCACCATTTGCATGCACATCTTGTGGTTTTGCAGAAAACTTCATCCGCGTCTACCAAAAGATGCATGTGCATGCTTAAAACGCGTTTTCGCACAAATGCGTGCGCGGGTGCTAAAAAGAGCAGCATCGGCATGCTTAGCACGTCGTTTTGTAGAAATCCACGTGCGCGTTCTGCCAAAAGCACCATTTGCATGCACATCTTGTGGTTTTGCAGAAAACTTCATCCGCGTCTACCAAAAGATGCATGTGCATGCTTAAAACGCGTTTTCGCACAAATCCGTGCGCGGGTGCTAAAAAGAGCAGCATCGGTATGCTTAGCACGTCGTTTGGTAGAAATCCACGTGCGCATTCTGCCAAAATCACCATTTGCATGCACATCTTGTGGTTTTGCAGAAAACTTCATCCGCGTCTACCACAAGATGCATGTGCATGCTTAAAACGCGTTTTCGCACAAATCCGTGCGCGGGTGCTAAAAAGAGCAGCATCGGCATGCTTAGCACGTCGTTTGGTAGAAATCCACGTGCGCGTTCTGCCAAAAGCACCATTTGCATGCACATCTTGTGGTTTTTCAGAAAACTTCATCCGCGTCTACCAAAAGATGCATGTGCATGCTTACAACGCGTTTTCGCACAAATCCGTGCGCGGGTGCTAAAAAGAGCAGCATCGGCATGCTTAGCACGTCGTTTGGTAGAAATCCACGTGCGCGTTCTGCCAAAAGCACCATTTGCATGCACATCTTGTGGTTTTGCAGAAAACTTCATCCGCGTCTACCAAAAGATGCATGTGCATGCTTAAAACGCGTTTTCGCACAAATCCGTGCGCGGGTGCTAAAAAGAGCAGCATCGGCATGCTTAGCACGTCGTTTGGTAGAAATCCACGTGCGCGTTCTGCAAAAAGCACCATTTGCATGCACATCTTGTGGTTTTGCAGAAAACTTCATCCGCGTCTACCAAAAGATGCATGTGCATGCTTAAAACGCGTTTTCGCACAAATGCGTGCGCGGGTGCTAAAAAGAGCAGCATCGGCATGCTTAGCACGTCGTTTGGTAGAAATCCACGTGCGCGTTCTGCCAAAAGCACCATTTGCATGCACATCTTGTGGTTTTGCAGAAAACTTCATCCGCGTCTACCAAAAGATGCATGTGCATGCTTAAAACGCGTTTTCGCACAAATGCGTGCGCGGGTGCTAAAAAGACCAGCATCGGCATGCTTAGCACGTCGTTTGGTAGAAATCCACGTGCGCGTTCTGCAAAAAGCACCATTTGCATGCACATCTTGTGGTTTTGCAGAAAACTTCATCCGCGTCTACCAAAAGATGCATGTGCATGCTTAAAACGCGTTTTCGCACAAATGCGTGCGCGGGTGCTAAAAAGACCAGCATCGGCATGCTTAGCACGTCGTTTGGTAGAAATCCACGTGCGCGTTCTGCCAAAAGCACCATTTGCATGCACATCTTGTGGTTTTGCAGAAAACTTCATCCGCGTCTACCAAAAGATGCATGTGCATGCTTAAAACGCGTTTTCGCACAAATCCGTGCGCGGGTGCTAAAAAGAGCAGCATCGGCATGCTTAGCACGTCGTTTGGTAGAAATCCACGTGCGCGTTCTGCCAAAAGCACCATTTGCATGCACATCTTGTGGTTTTGCAGAAAACTTCATCCGCGTCTACCAAAAGATGCATGTGCATGCTTAAAACGCGTTTTCGCACAAATCCGTGCGCGGGTGCTAAAAAGAGCAGCATCGGCATGCTTAGCACGTCGTTTGGTAGAAATCCACGTGCGCGTTCTGCCAAAAGCACCATTTGCATGCACATCTTGTGGTTTTGCAGAAATCTTCATCCGCGTCTACCAAAAGATGCATGTGCATGCTTAAAACGCGTTTTCGCACAAATCCGTGCGCGGGTGCTAAAAAGAGCAGCATCGGCATGCTTAGCACGTCGTTTGGTAGAAATCCACGTGCGCGTTCTGCCAAAAGCACCATTTGCATGCACATCTTGTGGTTTTGCAGAAAACTTCATCCGCGTCTACCAAAAGATGCATGTGCATGCTTAAAACGCGTTTTCGCACAAATCCGTGCGCGGGTGCTAAAAAGAGCAGCATCGGCATGCTTAGCACGTCGTTTGGTAGAAATCCACGTGCGCGTTCTGCCAAAAGCACCATTTGCATGCACATCTTGTGGTTTTGCAGAAAACTTCATCCGCGTCTACCAAAAGATGCATGTGCATGCTTAAAACGCGTTTTCGCACAAATCCGTGCGCGGGTGCTAAAAAGAGCAGCATCGGCATGCTTAGCACGTCGTTTGGTAGAAATCCACGTGCGCGTTCTGCCAAAAGCACCATTTGCATGCACATCTAGTGGTTCTGCAGAAAACTTCATCCGCGTCTACCAAAAGATGCAGGTGCATGCTTAAAACGCGTTTTCGCACAAATCCGTGCGCGGGTGCTAAAAAGAGCAGCATCGGCATGCTTAGCACGTCGTTTGGTAGAAATCCACGTGCGCGTTCTGCAAAAAGCACCATTTGCATGCACATCTTGTGGTTTTGCAGAAAACTTCATCCGCGTCTACCAAAATATGCATGTGCATGCTTAAAACGCGTTTTCGCACAAATCCGTGCGCGGGTGCTAAAAAGAGCAGCATCGGCATGCTTAGCACGTCGTTTGGTAGAAATCCACGTGCGCGTTCTGCCAAAAGCACCATTTACATGCACATCTAGTGGTTTTGCAGAAAACTTCATCCGCGTCTACCAAAAGATGCATGTGCATGCTTAAAACGCGTTTTTGCACAAATCCGTGCGCGGGTGCTAAAAAGAGCAGCATCGGCATGCTTAGCACGTCGTTTGGTAGAAATCCACGTGCGCGTTCTGCCAAAAGCACCATTTGCATGCACATCTTGTGGTTTTGCAGAAAACTTCATCCGCGTCTACCAAAAGATGCATGTGCATGCTTAAAACGCGTTTTCGCACAAATGCGTGCGCGGGTGCTAAAAAGACCAGCATCGGCATGCTTAGCACGTCGTTTGGTAGAAATCCACGTGCGCGTTCTGCAAAAAGCACCATTTGCATGCACATCTTGTGGTTTTGCAGAAAACTTCATCCGCGTCTACCAAAAGATGCATGTGCATGCTTAAAACGCGTTTTCGCACAAATGCGTGCGCGGGTGCTAAAAAGAGCAGCATCGGCATGCTTAGCACGTCGTTTGGTAGAAATCCACGTGCGCGTTCTGCCAAAAGCACCATTTGCATGCACATCTTGTGGTTTTGCAGAAAACTTCATCCGCGTCTACCAAAAGATGCATGTGCATGCTTAAAACGCGTTTTCGCACAAATCCGTGCGCGGGTGCTAAAAAGAGCAGCATCGGCATGCTTAGCACGTCGTTTGGTAGAAATCCACGTGCGCGTTCTGCCAAAAGCACCATTTGCATGCACATCTTGTGGTTTTGCAGAAAACTTCATCCGCGTCTACCAAAAGATGCATGTGCATGCTTAAAACGCGTTTTCGCACAAATCCGTGCGCGGGTGCTAAAAAGAGCAGCATCGGCATGCTTAGCACGTCGTTTGGTAGAAATCCACGTGCGCGTTCTGCCAAAAGCACCATTTGCATGCACATCTTGTGGTTTTGCAGAAATCTTCATCCGCGTCTACCAAAAGATGCATGTGCATGCTTAAAACGCGTTTTCGCACAAATCCGTGCGCGGGTGCTAAAAAGAGCAGCATCGGCATGCTTAGCACGTCGTTTGGTAGAAATCCACGTGCGCGTTCTGCCAAAAGCACCATTTGCATGCACATCTTGTGGTTTTGCAGAAAACTTCATCCGCGTCTACCAAAAGATGCATGTGCATGCTTAAAACGCGTTTTCGCACAAATCCGTGCGCGGGTGCTAAAAAGAGCAGCATCGGCATGCTTAGCACGTCGTTTGGTAGAAATCCACGTGCGCGTTCTGCCAAAAGCACCATTTGCATGCACATCTTGTGGTTTTGCAGAAAACTTCATCCGCGTCTACCAAAAGATGCATGTGCATGCTTAAAACGCGTTTTCGCACAAATCCGTGCGCGGGTGCTAAAAAGAGCAGCATCGGCATGCTTAGCACGTCGTTTGGTAGAAATCCACGTGCGCGTTCTGCCAAAAGCACCATTTGCATGCACATCTAGTGGTTCTGCAGAAAACTTCATCCGCGTCTACCAAAAGATGCAGGTGCATGCTTAAAACGCGTTTTCGCACAAATCCGTGCGCGGGTGCTAAAAAGAGCAGCATCGGCATGCTTAGCACGTCGTTTGGTAGAAATCCACGTGCGCGTTCTGCAAAAAGCACCATTTGCATGCACATCTTGTGGTTTTGCAGAAAACTTCATCCGCGTCTACCAAAATATGCATGTGCATGCTTAAAACGCGTTTTCGCACAAATCCGTGCGCGGGTGCTAAAAAGAGCAGCATCGGCATGCTTAGCACGTCGTTTGGTAGAAATCCACGTGCGCGTTCTGCCAAAAGCACCATTTACATGCACATCTAGTGGTTTTGCAGAAAACTTCATCCGCGTCTACCAAAAGATGCATGTGCATGCTTAAAACGCGTTTTTGCACAAATCCGTGCGCGGGTGCTAAAAAGAGCAGCATCGGCATGCTTAGCACGTCGTTTGGTAGAAATCCACGTGCGCGTTCTGCCAAAAGCACCATTTGCATGCACATCTTGTGGTTTTGCAGAAAACTTCATCCGCGTCTACCAAAAGATGCATGTGCATGCTTAAAACGCGTTTTCGCACAAATCCGTGCGCGTGTGCTAAAAAGAGCAGCATCGGCATGCTTAGCACGTCGTTTGGTAGAAATCCACGTGCGCGTTCTGCCAAAAGCACCATTTGCATGCACATCTTCTGGTTTTGCAGAAAACTTCATCCGCGTCTACCAAAAGATGCATGTGCATGCTTAAAACCCGTTTTCGCACAAATCCGTGGGCGGGTGCTAAAAAGAGCAGCATCGGCATGCTTAGCACGTCGTTTGGTAGAAATCCACGTGCGCGTTCTGCCAAAAGCACCATTTGCATGCACATCTTGTGGTTTTGCAGAAAACTTCATCCGCGTCTACCAAAAGATGCATGTGCATGCTTAAAACGCGTTTTCGCACAAATCCGTGCGCGGGTGCTAAAAAGAGCAGCATCGGCATGCTTAGCACGTCGTTTGGTAGAAATCCACGTGTGCGTTCTGCCAAAAGCACCATTTGCATGCACATCTTGTGGTTTTGCAGAAAACTTCATCCGCGTCTACAAAAAGATGCATGTGCATGCTTAAAACGCGTTTTCGCACAAATGCGTGCGCGGGTGCTAAAAAGAGCAGCATCGGCATGCTTAGCACGTCGTTTGGTAGAACTCCACGTGCGCGTTCTGCCAATAGCACCATTTGCATGCACATCTTGTGGTTTTGCAGAAAACTTCATCCGCGTCTACCAAAAGATGCATGTGCATGCTTAAAACGCGTTTTCGCACAAATGCGTGCGCGGGTGCTAAAAAGAGCAGCATCGGCATGCTTAGCACGTCGTTTGGTAGAAATCCACGTGCGCGTTCTGCCAAAAGCACCATTTGCATGCACATCTTGTGGTTTTGCAGAAAACTTCATCCGCGTCTACCAAAAGATGCATGTGCATGCTTAAAACGCGTTTTCGCACAAATGCGTGCGCGGGTGCGAAAAAGAGCAGTATCGGCATGCTTAGCACGTCGTTTGGTAGAAATCCACGTGCGCGTTCTGCAAAAAGCACCATTTGCATGCACATCTTGTGGTTTTGCAGAAAACTTCATCCGCGTCTACCAAAAGATGCATGTGCATGCTTAAAACGCGTTTTCGCACAAATGCGTGCGCGGGTGCTAAAAAGAGCAGCATCGGCATGCTTAGCACGTCGTTTGGTAGAAATCCACGTGCGCGTTCTGCAAAAAGCACCATTTGCATGCACATCTTGTGGTTTTGCAGAAAACTTCATCCGCGTCTACCAAAAGATGCATGTGCATGCTTAAAACGCGTTTTCGCACAAATGCGTGCGCGGGTGCTAAAAAGAGCAGCATCGGCATGCTTAGCACGTCGTTTGGTAGAAATCCACGTGCGCATTCTGCAAAAAGCACCATTTGCATGCACATCTTGTGGTTTTGCAGAAAACTTCATCCGCGTCTACCAAAAGATGCATGTGCATGCTTAAAACGCGTTTTCGCACAAATCCGTGCGCGGGTGCTAAAAAGAGCAGCATCGGCATGCTTAGCACGTCGTTTGGTAGAAATCCACGTGCGCGTTCTGCAAAAAGCACCATTTGCATGCACATCTTGTGGTTTTGCAGAAAACTTCATCCGCGTCTACCAAAAGATGCATGTGCATGCTTAAAACGCGTTTTCGCACAAATCCGTGCGCGGGTGCTAAAAAGAGCAGCATCGGCATGCTTAGCACGTCGTTTGGTAGAAATCCACGTGCGCGTTCTGCAAAAAGCACCATTTGCATGCACATCTTGTGGTTTTGCAGAAAACTTCATCCGCGTCTACCAAAAGATGCATGTGCATGCTTAAAACGCGTTTTCGCACAAATGCGTGCGCGGGTGCTAAAAAGAGCAGCATCGGCATGCTTAGCACGTCGTTTGGTAGAAATCCACGTGCGCGTTCTGCCAAAAGCACCATTTGCATGCACATCTTGTGGTTTTGCAGAAAACTTCATCCGCGTCTACCAAAAGATGCATGTGCGTGCTTAAAACGCGTTTTCGCACAAATGCGTGCGCGGGTGCTAAAAAGACCAGCATCGGCATGCTTAGCACGTCGTTTGGTAGAAATCCACGTGCGCGTTCTGCCAAAAGCACCATTTGCATGCACATCTTGTGGTTTTGCAGAAAACTTTATCCGCGTCTACCAAAAGATGCATGTGCATGCTTAAAACGCGTTTTCGCACAAATCCGTGCGCGGGTGCTAAAAAGAGCAGCATCGGCATGCTTAGCACGTCGTTTGGTAGAAATCCACGTGCGCGTTCTGCCAAAAGCACCATTTGCATGCACATCTTGTGGTTCTGCAGAAAACTTCATCCGCGTCTACCAAAAGATGCAGGTGCATGCTTAAAACGCGTTTTCGCACAAATCCGTGCGCGGGTGCTAAAAAGAGCAGCATCGGCATGCTTAGCACGTCGTTTGGTAGAAATCCACGTGCGCGTTCTGCAAAAAGCACCATTTGCATGCACATCTTGTGGTTTTGCAGAAAACTTCATCCGCGTCTACCAAAAGATGCATGTGCATGCTTAAAACGCGTTTTCGCACAAATCCGTGCGCGGGTGCTAAAAAGAGCAGCATCGGCATGCTTAGCACGTCGTTTGGTAGAAATCCACGTGCGCGTTCTGCCAAAAGCACCATTTGCATGCACATCTTGTGGTTCTGCAGAAAACTTCATCCGCGTCTACCAAAAGATGCAGGTGCATGCTTAAAACGCGTTTTCGCACAAATCCGTGCGCGGGTGCTAAAAAGAGCAGCACCGGCATGCTTAGCACGTCGTTTGGTAGAAATCCACGTGCGCGTTCTGCAAAAAGCACCATTTGCATGCACATCTTGTGGTTTTGCAGAAAACTTCATCCGCGTCTACCAAAAGATGCATGTGCATGCTTAAAACGCGTTTTCGCACAAATCCGTGCGCGGGTGCTAAAAAGAGCAGCATCGGCATGCTTAGCATGTCGTTTGGTAGAAATCCACGTGCGCGTTCTGCCAAAAGCACCATTTACATGCACATCTTGTGGTTTTGCAGAAAACTTCATCCGCGTCTACCAAAAGATGCATGTGCATGCTTAAAACGCGTTTTCGCACAAATCCGTGCGCGGGTGCTAAAAAGAGCAGCATCGGCATGCTTAGCACGTCGTTTGGTAGAAATCCACGTGCGCGTTCTGCCAAAAGCACCATTTGCATGCACATCTTGTGGTTTTGCAGAAAACTTCATCCGCGTCTACCAAAAGATGCATGTGCATGCTTAAAACGCGTTTTCGCACAAATCCGTGCGCGGGTGCTAAAAAGAGCAGCATCGGCATGCTTAGCACGTCGTTTGGTAGAAATCCACGTGCGCGTTCTGCCAAAAGCACCATTTGCATGCACATCTTGTGGTTTTGCAGAAAACTTCATCCGCGTCTACCAAAAGATGCATGTGCATGCTTAAAACGCGTTTTCGCACAAATCCGTGCGCGTGTGCTAAAAAGAGCAGCATCGGCATGCTTAGCACGTCGTTTGGTAGAAATCCACGTGCGCGTTCTGCCAAAAGCACCATTTGCATGCACATCTTCTGGTTTTGCAGAAAACTTCATCCGCGTCTACCAAAAGATGCATGTGCATGCTTAAAACCCGTTTTCGCACAAATCCGTGGGCGGGTGCTAAAAAGAGCAGCATCGGCATGCTTAGCACGTCGTTTGGTAGAAATCCACGTGCGCGTTCTGCCAAAAGCACCATTTGCATGCACATCTTGTGGTTTTGCAGAAAACTTCATCCGCGTCTACCAAAAGATGCATGTGCATGCTTAAAACGCGTTTTCGCACAAATCCGTGCGCGGGTGCTAAAAAGAGCAGCATCGGCATGCTTAGCACGTCGTTTGGTAGAAATCCACGTGTGCGTTCTGCCAAAAGCACCATTTGCATGCACATCTTGTGGTTTTGCAGAAAACTTCATCCGCGTCTACCAAAAGATGCATGTGCATGCTTAAAACGCGTTTTCGCACAAATGCGTGCGCGGGTGCTAAAAAGAGCAGCATCGGCATGCTTAGCACGTCGTTTGGTAGAAATCCACGTGCGCGTTCTGCCAAAAGCACCATTTGCATGCACATCTTGTGGTTTTGCAGAAAACTTCATCCGCGTCTACCAAAAGATGCATGTGCATGCTTAAAACGCGTTTTCGCACAAATGCGTGCGCGGGTGCGAAAAAGAGCAGCATCGGCATGCTTAGCACGTCGTTTGGTAGAAATCCACGTGCGCGTTCTGCAAAAAGCACCATTTGCATGCACATCTTGTGGTTTTGCAGAAAACTTCATCCGCGTCTACCAAAAGATGCATGTGCATGCTTAAAACGCGTTTTCGCACAAATGCGTGCGCGGGTGCTAAAAAGAGCAGCATCGGCATGCTTAGCACGTCGTTTGGTAGAAATCCACGTGCGCGTTCTGCAAAAAGCACCATTTGCATGCACATCTTGTGGTTTTGCAGAAAACTTCATCCGCGTCTACCAAAAGATGCATGTGCATGCTTAAAACGCGTTTTCGCACAAATGCGTGCGCGGGTGCTAAAAAGAGCAGCATCGGCATGCTTAGCACGTCGTTTGGTAGAAATCCACGTGCGCGTTCTGCCAAAAGCACCATTTGCATGCACATCTTGTGGTTTTGCAGAAAACTTCATCCGCGTCTACCAAAAGATGCATGTGCATGCTTAAAACGCGTTTTCGCACAAATCCGTGCGCGGGTGCTAAAAAGAGCAGCATCGGCATGCTTAGCACGTCGTTTGGTAGAAATCCACGTGCGCGTTCTGCCAAAAGCACCATTTGCATGCACATCTTGTGGTTTTGCAGAAAACTTCATCCGCGTCTACCAAAAGATGCATGTGGATGCTTAAAACGCGTTTTCGCACAAATCCGTGCGCGGGTGCTAAAAAGAGCAGCATCGGCATGCTTAGCACGTCGTTTGGTAGAAATCCACGTGCGCGTTCTGCCAAAAGCACCATTTGCATGCACATCTTGTGGTTTTGCAGAAAACTTCATCCGCGTCTACCAAAAGATGCATGTGCATGCTTAAAACGCGTTTTCGCACAAATCCGTGCGCGGGTGCTAAAAAGAGCAGCATCGGCATGCTTAGCACGTCGTTTGGTAGAAATCCACGTGCGCGTTCTGCCAAAAGCACCATTTGCATGCACATCTTCTGGTTTTGCAGAAAACTTCATCCGCGTCTACCAAAAGATGCATGTGCATGCTTAAAACCCGTTTTCGCACAAATCCGTGGGCGGGTGCTAAAAAGAGCAGCATCGGCATGCTTAGCACGTCGTTTGGTAGAAATCCACGTGCGCGTTCTGCCAAAAGCACCATTTGCATGCACATCTTGTGGTTTTGCAGAAAACTTCATCCGCGTCTACCAAAAGATGCATGTGCATGCTTAAAACGCGTTTTCGCACAAATCCGTGCGCGGGTGCTAAAAAGAGCAGCATCGGCATGCTTAGCACGTCGTTTGGTAGAAATCGACGTGCGCGTTCTGCCAAAAGCACCATTTGCATGCACATATTGTGGTTTTGCAGAAAACTTCATCCGCGTCTACCAAAAGATGCATGTGCATGCTTAAAACGCGTTTTTGCACAAATCCGTGCGCGGGTGCTAAAGAGAGCAGCATCGGCATGCTTAGCACGTCGTATGGTAGAAATCCACGTACGCGTTCTGCCAAAAGCACCATTTGCATGCACATCTTGTGGTTTTGCAGAAAACTTCATCCGCGCCTACCAAAAGATGCATGTGCATGCTTAAAACGCGTTTTCGCACAAATCCGTGCGCGGGTGCTAAAAAGAGCAGCATCGGCATGCTTAGCACGTCGTTTGGTAGAAATCCACGTGCGCGTTCTGCCAAAAGCACCATTTGCATGCACATCTTGTGGTTTTGCAGAAAACTTCATCCGCGTCTACCAAAAGATGCATGTCCATGCTTAAAACGCGTTTTCGCACAAATGCGTGGGCGGGGGCTAAAAAGAGCAGCATCGGCATGCTTAGCACGTCGTTTGGTAGAAATTCACGTGCGCGTTCTGCCAAAAGCACCATTTGCATGCACATCTTGTGGTTTTGCAGAAAACTTCATCCGCGTCTACCAAAAGATGCATGTGCATGCTTAAAACGCGTTTTCGCACAAATGCGTGCGCGGGTGCTAAAAAGAGCAGCATCGGCATGCTTAGCACGTCGTTTGGTAGAAATCCACGTGCGCGTTCTGCCAAAAGCACCATTTGCATGCACATCTTGTGGTTTTGCAGAAAACTTCATCCGCGTCTACCAAAAGATGCATGTGCATGCTTAAAACGTGTTTTCGCACAAATCCATTCGCGGGTGCTAAAAAGAGCAGCATCGGCATGCTTAGCACGTCGTTTGGTAGAAATCCACGTGCGCGTTCTGCCAAAAGCACCATTTGCATGCACATCTTGTGGTTTTGCAAAAAACTTCATCCGCGTCTACCAAAAGATGCATGTGCATGCTTAAAACGCGTTTTCGCACAAATGCGTGCGCGGGTGCTAAAAAGAGCAGCATCGGCATGCTTAGCGCGTCGTTTGGTAGAAATCCACGTGCGCGTTCTGCCAAAAGCACCATTTGCATGCACATCTTGTGGTTTTGCAGAAAACTTCATCCGCGTCTACCAAAAGATGCATGTGCATGCTTAAAACGCGTTTTCGCACAAATCCGTGCGCGGGTGCTAAAAAAAGCAGCATCGGCATGCTTAGCACGTCGTTTGGTAGAAATCCACGTGCGCGTTCTGCCAAAAGCACCATTTGCATGCACATCTTGTGGTTTTGCAGAAAACTTCATCCGCGTCTACCAAAAGATGCATGTGCATGCTTAAAACGCGTTTTCGCACAAATCCGTGCGCGGGTGCTAAAAAGAGCAGCATCGGCATGCTTAGCACGTCGTTTGGTAGAAATCCACGTGCGCGTTCTGCCAAAAGCACCATTTGCATGCACATCTTGTGGTTTTGCAGAAAACTTCATCCGCGTCTACCAAAAGATGCATGTGCATGCTTAAAACGTGTTTTCGCACAAATCCGTTCGCGGGTGCTAAAAAGAGCAGCATCGGCATGCTTAGCACGTCGTTTGGTAGAAATCCACGTGCGCGTTCTGCCAAAAGCACCATTTGCATGCACATCTTGTGGTTTTGCAAAAAACTTCATCCGCGTCTACCAAAAGATGCATGTGCATGCTTAAAACGCGTTTTCGCACAAATGCGTGCGCGGGTGCTAAAAAGAGCAGCATCGGCATGCTTAGCGCGTCGTTTGGTAGAAATCCACGTGCGCGTTCTGCCAAAAGCACCATTTGCATGCACATCTTGTGGTTTTGCAGAAAACTTCATCCGCGTCTACCAAAAGATGCATGTGCATGCTTAAAACGCGTTTTCGCACAAATCCGTGCGCGGGTGCTAAAAAAAGCAGCATCGGCATGCTTAGCACGTCGTTTGGTAGAAATCCACGTGCGCGTTCTGCCGAAAGCACCATTTGCATGCACATCTTGTGGTTTTGCAGAAAACTTCATCCGCGTCTACCAAAAGATGCATGTGCATGCTTAAAACGCGTTTTCGCACAAATCCGTGCGCGGGTGCTAAAAAGAGCAGCATCGGCATGCTTAGCACGTCGTTTGGTAGAAATCCACGTGCGCGTTCTGCCAAAAGCACCATATGCATGCACATCTTGTGGTTTTGCAGAAAACTTCATCCGCGTCTACCAAAAGATGCATGTGCATGCTTAAAACGCGTTTTCGCACAAATCCGTGCGCGGGTGCTAAAAAGAGCAGCATCGGCATGCTTAGCACGTTGTTTGGTAGAAATCCACGTGCGCGTTCTGCCAGAAGCACCATTTGCATGCACATCTTGTGGTTTTGCAGAAAACTTCATCCGCGTCTACCAAAAGATGCATGTGCATGCTTAAAACGCGTTTTCGCACAAATCCGTGCGCGGGTGCAAAAAAGAGCAGCATCGGCATGCTTAGCACGTCGTTTGGTAGAAATCCACGTGCGCGTTCTGCCAAAAGCACCATTTGCACGCACATCTTGTGGTTTTGCAGAAAACTTCATACGCGTCTACCAAAAGATGCATGTGCATGCTTAAAACGCGTTTTCGCACAAATCCGTGCGCGGGTGCTAAAAAGAGCAGCATCGGCATGCCTAGCACGTCGTTTGGTAGAAATCCACGTGCGCGTTCTGCAAAAAGCACCATTTGCATGCACATCTTGTGGTTTTGCAGAAAACTTCATACGCGTCTACCAAAAGATGCGTGTGCATGCTTAAAACGCGTTTTCGCACAAATGCGTGCGCGGGTGCGAAAAAGAGCAGCATCGGCATGCTTAGCACGTCGTTTGGTATAAATCCACGTGCGCGTTCTGCAAAAAGCACCATTTGCATGCACATCTTGTGGTTTTGCAGAAAACTTCATCCGCGTCTACCAAAAGATGCATGTGCATGCTTAAAACGCGTTTTCGCACAAATGCGTGCGCGGGTGCTAAAAAGAGCAGCATCGGCATGCTTAGCACGTCGTTTGGTAGAAATCCACGTGCGCGTTCTGCCAAAAGCACCATTTGCATGCACATCTTGTGGTTTTGCAGAAAACTTCATCCGCGTCTACCAAAAGATGCATGTGCATGCTTAAAACGCGTTTTCGCACAAATGCGTGCGCGGGTGCTAAAAAGAGCAGCATCGGCATGCTTAGCACGTCGTTTGGTAGAAATCCACGTGCGCGTTCTGCCAAAAACACCATTTGCATGCACATCTTGTGGTTTTGCAGAAAACTTCATCCGCGTCTACCAAAAGATGCATGTGCATGCTTAAAACGCGTTTTCGCACAAATCCGTGCGCGGGTGCTAAAAAGAGCAGCATCGGCATGCTTAGCACGTCGTTTGGTAGAAATCCACGTGCGCGTTCTGCCAAAAGCACCATTTGCATGCACATCTTGTGGTTTTGCAGAAAACTTCATCCGCGTCTACCAAAAGATGCATGTGCATGCTTAAAACGCGCTTTCGCACAAATCCGTGCGCGGGTGCTAAAACGAGCAGCATCGGCATGCTTAGCACGTCGTTTGGTAGAAATCCACGTGCGCGTTCTGCCAAAAGCACCATTTGCGTGCACATCTTGTGGTTTTGCAGAAAACTTCATCCGCGTCTACCAAAAGATGCATGTGCATGCTTAAAACGCGTTTTCGCACAAATCCGTGCGCGGGTGCTAAAAAGAGCAGCATCGGCATGCTTAGCACGTCGTTTGGTAGAAATCCACGTGCGCGTTCTGCCAAAAGCACCATTTGCATGCACATCTTGTGGTTTTGCAGAAAACTTCATCCGCGTCTACCAAAAGATGCATGTGCATGCTTAAAACGCGTTTTCGCACAAATCCGTGCGCGGGTGCTAAAAAGAGCAGCATCGGCATGCTTAGCACGTCGTTTGGTAGAAATCCACGTGCGCGTTCTGCCAAAAGCACCATTTGAATGCACATCTTGTGGTTTTCCAGAAAACTTCATCCGCGTCTACCAAAAGATGCATGTGCATGCTTAAAACGCGTTTTCGCACAAATGCGTGCGCGGGTGCTAAAAAGAGCAGCATCGGCATGCTTAGCACGTCGTTTGGTAGAAATCCACGTGCGCGTTCTGCCAAAAACACCATTTGCATGCACATCTTGTGGTTTTGCAGAAAACTTCATCCGCGTCTACCAAAAGATGCATGTGCATGCTTAAAACGCGTTTTCGCACAAATCCGTGCGCGGGTGCTAAAAAGAGCAGCATCGGCATGCTTAGCACGTCGTTTGGTAGAAATCCACGTGCGCGTTCTGCCAAAAGCACCATTTGCATGCACATCTTGTGGTTTTGCAGAAAACTTCATCCGCGTCTACCAAAAGATGCATGTGCATGCTTAAAACGCGTTTTCGCACAAATCCGTCCGCGGGTGCTAAAACGAGCAGCATCGGCATGCTTAGCACGTCGTTTGGTAGAAATCCACGTGCGCGTTCTGCCAAAAGCACCATTTGCATGCACATCTTGTGGTTTTGCAGAAAACTTCATCCGCGTCTACCAAAAGATGCATGTGCATGCTTAAAACGCGTTTTCGCACAAATGCGTGCGCGGGTACTAAAAAGAGCAGCATCGGCATGCTTAGCACGTCGTTTGGTAGAAATCCACGTGCGCGTTCTGCCAAAAACACCATTTGCATGCACATCTTGTGGTTTTGCAGAAAACTTCATCCGCGTCTACCAAAAGATGCATGTGCATGCTTAAAACGCGTTTTCGCACAAATCCGTGCGCGGGTGCTAAAAAGAGCAGCATCGGCATGCTTAGCACGTCGTTTGGTAGAAATCCACGTGCGCGTTCTGCCAAAAGCACCATTTGCATGCACATCTTGTGGTTTTGCAGAAAACTTCATCCGCGTCTACCAAAAGATGCATGTGCATGCTTAAAACGCGTTTTCGCACAAATCCGTCCGCGGGTGCTAAAACGAGCAGCATCGGCATGCTTAGCACGTCGTTTGGTAGAAATCCACGTGCGCGTTCTGCCAAAAGCACCATTTGCATGCACATCTTGTGGTTTTGCAGAAAACTTCATCCGCGTCTACCAAAAGATGCATGTGCATGCTTAAAACGCGTTTTCGCACAAATCCGTGCGCGGGTGCTAAAAAGAGCAGCATCGACATGCTTAGCACGTCGTTTGGTAGAAATCCACGTGCGCGTTCTGCCAAAAGCACCATTTGCATGCACATCTTGTGGTTTTGCAGAAAACTTCATCCGCGTCTACCAAAAGATGCAGGTGCATGCTTAAAACGCGTTTTCGCACAAATCCGTGCGCGGGTGCTAAAAAGAGCAGCATCGGCATGCTTAGCACGTCGTTTGGTAGAAATCCACGTGCGCGTTCTGCCAAAAGCACCATTTGCATGCACATCTTGTGGTTTTGCAGAAAACTTCATCCGCGTCTACCAAAAGATGCATGTGCATGCTTAAAACGCGTTTTCGCACAAATGCGTGCGCGGGTGCTAAAAAGAGCAGCATCGGCATGCTTAGCACGTCGTTTGGTAGAAATCCACGTGCGCGTTCTGCCAAAAGCACCATTTGCATGCACATCTTGTGGTTTTGCAGAAAACTTCATCCGCGTCTACCAAAAGATGCATGTGCATGCTTAAAACGCGTTTTCGCACAAATCCGTGCGCGGGTGCTAAAAAGAGCAGCATCGGCATGCCTAGCACGTCGTTTGGTAGAAATCCACGTGCGCGTTCTGCAAAAAGCACCATTTGCATGCACATCTTGTGGTTTTGCAGAAAACTTAATACTCGTCTACCAAAAGATGCATGTGCATGCTTAAAACGCGTTTTCGCACAAATCCGTGCGCGGGTGCTAAAAAGAGCAGCGTCGGCATGCCTAGCACGTCGTTTGGTAGAAATCCACGTGCGCGTTCTGCAAAAAGCACCATTTGCATGCACATCTTGTGGTTTTGCAGAAAACTTCATACGCGTCTACCAAAAGATGCATGTGCATGCTTAAAACGCGTTTTCGCACAAATGCGTGCGCGGGTGCGAAAAAGAGCAGCATCGGCATGCTTAGCACGTCGTTTGGTAGAAATCCACGTGCGCGTTCTGCAAAAAGCACCATTTGCATGCACATCTTGTGGTTTTGCAGAAAACTTCATCCGCGTCTACCAAAAGATGCATGTGCATGCTTAAAACGCGTTTTCGCACAAATGCGTGTGCGGGTGCTAAAAAGAGCAGCATCGGCATGCTTAGCACGTCGTTTGGTAGAAATCCACGTGCGCGTTCTGCCAAAAGCACCATTTGCATGCACATCATGTGGTTTTGCAGAAAACTTCATCCGCGTCTACCAAAAGATGCATGTGCATGCTTAAAACGCGTTTTCGCACAAATGCGTGCGCGGGGTGCTAAGAAGAGCAGCATCGGCATGCTTAGCACGTCGTTTGGTAGAAATCCACGTGCGCGTTCTGCCAAAAGCACCATTTGCATGCACATCTTGTGGTTTTGCAGAAAACTTCATCCGCGTCTACCAAAAGATGCATGTGCATGCTTAAAACGCGTTTTCGCACAAATCCGTGCGCGGGTGCTAAAAAGAGCAGCATCGGCAAGCTTAGCACATCGTTTGGTAGAAATCCACGTGCGCGTTCCGCAAAAAGCACCATTTGCATGCACATCTTGTGGTTTTGCAGAAAACTTCATCCGCGTCTACCAAAAGATGCATGTGCATGCTTAAAACGCGTTTTCGCACAAATGCGTGCGCGGGTGCTAAAAAGAGCAGCATCGGCATGCTTAGCACGTCGTTTGGTAGAAATCCACGTGCGCGTTCTGCCAAAAGCACCATTTGCATGCACATCTTGTGGTTTTGCAGAAAACTTCATCCGCGTCTACCAAAAGATGCATGTGCATGCTTAAAACGCGTTTTCGCACAAATCCGTGCGCGGGTGCTAAAAAGAGCAGCATCGGCATGCCTAGCACGTCGTTTGGTAGAAATCCACGTGCGCGTTCTGCAAAAAGCACCATTTGCATGCACATCTTGTGGTTTTGCAGAAAACTTCATACGCGTCTACCAAAAGATGCATGTGCATGCTTAAAACGCGTTTTCGCACAAATCCGTGCGCGGGTGCTAAAAAGAGCAGCATCGGCATGCCTAGCACGTCGTTTGGTAGAAATCCGCGTGCGCGTTCTGCAAAAAGCACCATTTGCATGCACATATTGTGGTTTTGCAGAAAACTTCATACGCGTCTACCAAAAGATGCATGTGCATGCTTAAAACGCGTTTTCGCACAAATGCGTGCGCGGGTGCGAAAAAGAGCAGCATCGGCATGCTTAGCACGTCGTTTGGTAGAAATCCACGTGCGCGTTCTGCAAAAAGCACCATTTGCATGCACATCTTGTGGTTTTGCAGAAAACTTCATCCGCGTCTACCAAAAGATGCATGTGCATGCTTAAAACGCGTTTTCGCACAAATGCGTGTGCGGGTGCTAAAAAGAGCAGCATCGGCATGCTTAGCACGTCGTTTGGTAGAAATCCACGTGCGCGTTCTGCCAAAAGCACCATTTGCATGCACATCATGTGGTTTTGCAGAAAACTTCATCCGCGTCTACCAAAAGATGCATGTGCATGCTTAAAACGCGTTTTCGCACAAATGCGTGCGCGGGTGCTAAGAAGAGCAGCATCGGCATGCTTAGCACGTCGTTTGGTAGAAATCCACGTGCGCGTTCTGCCAAAAGCACCATTTGCATGCACATCTTGTGGTTTTGCAGAAAACTTCATCCGCGTCTACAAAAAGATGCATGTGCATGCTTAAAACGCGTTTTCGCACAAATCCGTGCGCGGGTGCTAAAAAGAGCAGCATCGGCATGCTTAGCACGTCGTTTGGTAGAAATCCACGTGCGCGTTCTGCCAAAAGCACCATTTGCATGCACATCTTGTGGTTTTGCAGAAAACTTCATCCGCGTCTACCAAAAGATGCATGTGCATGCTTAAAACGCGTTTTCGCACAAATCCGTGCGCGGGTGCTAAAAAGAGCAGCATCGGCATGCTTAGCACGTCGTTTGGTAGAAATCCACGTGCGCGTTCTGCCAAGAGCACCATTTGCATGCACATCTTGTGGTTTTGCAGAAAACTTCATCCGCGTCTACCAAAAGATGCATGTGCATGCTTAAAACGCGTTTTCGCACAAATCCGTGCGCGGGTGCTAAAAAGAGCAGCATCGGCATGCTTAGCACGTCGTTTGGTAGAAATCCACGTGCGCGTTCTGCCAAAAGCACCATTTGCATGCACATCTTGTGGTTTTGCAGAAAACTTCATCCGCGTCTACCAAAAGATGCAGGTGCATGCTTAAAACGCGTTTTCGCACAAATCCGTGCGCGGGTGCTAAAAAGAGCAGCATCGGCATGCTTAGCACGTCGTTTGGTAGAAATCCAAGTGCGCGTTCTGCCAAAAGCACCATTTGCATGCACATCTTGTGGTTTTGCAGAAAACTTCATCCGCGTCTACCAAAAGATGCATGTGCATGCTTAAAACGCGTTTTCGCACAAATCCGTGCGCGGGTGCTAAAAAGAGCAGCATCGGCATGCTTAGCACGTCGTTTGGTAGAAATCCACGTGCGCGTTCTGCCAAAAGCACCATTTGCATGCACATCTTGTGGTTTTGCAGAAAACTTCATCCGCGTCTACCAAAAGATGCATGTGCATGCTTAAAACGCGTTTTCGCACAAATCCGTGCGCGGGTGCTAAAAAGAGCAGCATCGGCATGCTTAGCACGTCGTCTGGTAGAAATCCACGTGCGCGTTCTGCAAAAAGCACCATTTGCATGCACATCTTGTGGTTTTGCAGAAAACTTCATCCGCGTCTACCAAAAGATGCATGTGCATGCTTAAAACGCGTTTTCGCACAAATGCGTGCGCGGGTGCTAAAAAGAGCAGCATCGGCATGCTTAGCACGTCGTTTGGTAGAAATCCACGTGCGCGTTCTGCCAAAAGCACCATTTGCATGCACATCTTGTGGTTTTGCAGAAAACTTCATCCGCGTCTACCAAAAGATGCATGTGCATGCTTAAAACGCGTTTTCGCACAAATCCGTGCGCGGGTGCTAAAAAGAGCAGCATCGGCATGCTTAGCACGTCGTTTGGTAGAAATCCACGTGCGCGTTCTGCCAAAAGCACCATTTGCATGCACATCTTGTGGTTTTGCAGAAAACTTCATCCGCGTCTACCAAAAGATGCATGTGCATGCTTAAAACGCGTTTTCGCACAAATCCGTGCGCGGGTGCTAAAAAGAGCAGCATCGGCATGCTTAGCACGTCGTTTGGTAGAAATCCACGTGCGCGTTCTGCCAAAAGCACCATTTGCATGCACATCTTGTGGTTTTGCAGAAAACTTTATCCGCGTCTACCAAAAGATGCATGTGCAAGCTTAAAACGCGTTTTCGCACAAATCCGTGTGCGGGTGCTAAAAAGAGCAGCATCGGCATGCTTAGCACGTCGTTTGGTAGAAATCCACGTGCGCGTTCTGCCAAAAGCACCATTTGCATGCACATCTTCTGGTTTTGCAGAAAACTTCATCCGCGTCTACCAAAAGATGCATGTGCATGCTTAAAACGCGTTTTCGCACAAATCCGTGCGCGGGTGCTAAAAAGAGCAGCATCGGCATGCTTAGCATGTCGCTTGGTAGAAATCCACGTGCGCGTTCTGCCAAAAGCACCATTTGCATGCACATCTTGTGGTTTTGCAGAAAACTTCATCCGCGTCTACCAAAAGATGCATGTGCATGCTTAAAACGCGTTTTCGCACAAATCCGTGCGCGGGTGCTAAAAAGAGCAGCATCGGCATGCTTAGCACGTCGTTTGGTAGAAATCCACGTTCGCGTTCTGCCAAAAGCACCATTTGCATGCACATCTTGTGGTTTTGCAGAAAACTTCATCCGCGTCTACCAAAAGATGCATGTGCATGCTTAAAACGCGTTTTCGCACAAATCCGTGCGCGGGTGCTAAAAAGAGCAGCATCGGCATGCTTAGCACGTCGTCTGGTAGAAATCCACGTGCGCGTTCTGCAAAAAGCACCATTTGCATGCACATCTTGTGGTTTTGCAGAAAACTTCATCCGCGTCTACCAAAAGATGCATGTGCATGCTTAAAACGCGTTTTCGCACAAATGCGTGCGCGGGTGCTAAAAAGAGCAGCATCGGCATGCTTAGCACGTCGTTTGGTAGAAATCCACGTGCGCGTTCTGCCAAAAGCACCATTTGCATGCACATCTTGTGGTTTTGCAGAAAACTTCATCCGCGTCTACCAAAAGATGCATGTGCATGCTTAAAACGCGTTTTCGCACAAATCCGTGCGCGGGTGCTAAAAAGAGCAGCATCGGCATGCTTAGCACGTCGTTTGGTAGAAATCCACGTGCGCGTTCTGCCAAAAGCACCATTTGCATGCACATCTTGTGGTTTTGCAGAAAACTTCATCCGCGTCTACCAAAAGATGCATGTGCATGCTTAAAACGCGTTTTCGCACAAATCCGTGCGCGGGTGCTAAAAAGAGCAGCATCGGCATGCTTAGCACGTCGTTTGGTAGAAATTCACGTGCGCGTTCTGCCAAAAGCACCATTTGCATGCACATCTTGTGGTTTTGCAGAAAACTTTATCCGCGTCTACCAAAAGATGCATGTGCAAGCTTAAAACGCGTTTTCGCACAAATCCGTGCGCGGGTGCTAAAAAGAGCAGCATCGGCATGCTTAGCACATCGTTTGGTAGAAATCCACGTGCGCGTTCTGCCAAAAGCACCATTTGCATGCACATCTTGTGGTTTTGCAGAAAACTTCATCCGCGTCTACCAAAAGATGCATGTGCATGCTTAAAACGCGTTTTCGCACAAATCCGTGCGCGGGTGCTAAAAAGAGCAGCATCGGCATGCTTAGCACGTCGTTTGGTAGAAATCCACGTGCGCGTTCTGCCAAAAGCACCATTTGCATGCACATCTTGTGGTTTTGCAGAAAACTTTATCCGCGTCTACCAAAAGATGCATGTGCAAGCTTAAAACGCGTTTTCGCACAAATCCGTGCGCGGGTGCTAAAAAGAGCAGCATCGGCATGCTTAGCACGTCGTTTGGTAGAAATCCACGTGCGCGTTCTGCCAAAAGCACCATTTGCATGCACATCTTCTGGTTTTGCAGAAAACTTCATCCGCGTCTACCAAAAGATGCATGTGCATGCTTAAAACGCGTTTTCGCACAAATCCGTGCGCGGGTGCTAAAAAGAGCAGCATCGGCATGCTTAGCACGTCGCTTGGTAGAAATCCACGTGCGCGTTCTGCCAAAAGCACCATTTGCATGCACATCTTGTGGTTTTGCAGAAAACTTCATCCGCGTCTACCAAAAGATGCATGTGCATGCTTAAAACGCGTTTTCGCACAAATCCGTGCGCGGGTGCTAAAAAGAGCAGCATCGGCATGCTTAGCACGTCGTTTGGTAGAAATCCACGTGCGCGTTCTGCCAAAAGCACCATTTGCATGCACATCTTGTGGTTTTGCAGAAAACTTCATCCGCGTCTACCAAAAGATGCATGTGCATGCTTAAAACGCGTTTTCGCACAAATCCGTGCGCGGGTGCTAAAAAGAGCAGCATCGGCATGCTTAGCACGTCGTCTGGTAGAAATCCACGTGCGCGTTCTGCAAAAAGCACCATTTGCATGCACATCTTGTGGTTTTGCAGAAAACTTCATCCGCGTCTATCAAAAGATGCATGTGCATGCTTAAAACGCGTTTTCGCACAAATGCGTGCGCGGGTGCTAAAAAGAGCAGCATCGGCATGCTTAGCACGTCGTTTGGTAGAAATCCACGTGCGCGTTCTGCCAAAAGCACCATTTGCATGCACATCTTGTGGTTTTGCAGAAAACTTCATCCGCGTCTACCAAAAGATGCATGTGCATGCTTAAAACGCGTTTTCGCATAAATCCGTGCGCGGGTGCTAAAAAGAGCAGCATCGGCATGCTTAGCACGTCGTTTGGTAGAAATCCACGTGCGCGTTCTGCCAAAAGCACCATTTGCATGCACATCTTGTGGTTTTGCAGAAAACTTCATCCGCGTCTACCAAAAGATGCATGTGCATGCTTAAAACGCGTTTTCGCACAAATCCGTGCGCGGGTGCTAAAAAGAGCAGCATCGGCATGCTTAGCACGTCGTTTGGTAGAAATTCACGTGCGCGTTCTGCCAAAAGCACCATTTGCATGCACATCTTGTGGTTTTGCAGAAAACTTTATCCGCGTCTACCAAAAGATGCATGTGCATGCTTAAAACGCGTTTTCGCACAAATCCGTGCGCGGGTGCTAAAAAGAGCAGCATCGGCATGCTTAGCACGTCGTTTGGTAGAAATCCACGTGCGCGTTCTGCCAAAAGCACCATTTGCATGCACATCTTCTGGTTTTGCAGAAAACTTCATCCGCGTCTACCAAAAGATGCATGTGCATGATTAAAACGCGTTTTCGCACAAATCCGTGCGCGGGTGCTAAAAAGAGCAGCATCGGCATGCTTAGCACGTCGTTTGGTAGAAATCCACGTGCGCGTTCTGCCAAAAGCACCATTTGCATGCACATCTTCTGGTTTTGCAGAAAACTTCATCCGCGTCTACCAAAAGATGCATGTGCATGCTTAAAACGCGTTTTCGCACAAATCCGTGCGCGGGTGCTAAAAAGAGCAGCATCGGCATGCTTACCACGTCGTCTGGTAGAAATCCACGTGCGCGTTCTGCAAAAAGCACCATTTGCATGCACATCTTGTGGTTTTGCAGAAAACTTCATCCGCGTCTACCAAAAGATGCATGTGGATGCTTAAAACGCGTTTTCGCACAAATGCGTGCGCGGGTGCTAAAAAGAGCAGCATCGGCATGCTTAGCACGTCGTTTGGTAGAAATCCACGTGCGCGTTCTGCCAAAAGCACCATTTGCATGCACATCTTGTGGTTTTGCAGAAAACTTCATCCGCGTCTACCAAAAGATGCATGTGCATGCTTAAAACGCGTTTTCGCACAAATCCGTGCGCGGGTGCTAAAAAGAGCAGCATCGGCATGCTTAGCACGTCGTTTGGTAGAAATCCACGTGCGCGTTCTGCCAAAAGCACCATTTGCATGCACATCTTGTGGTTTTGCAGAAAACTTCATCCGCGTCTACCAAAAGATGCATGTGCATGCTTAAAACGCGTTTTCGCACAAATCCGTGCGCGGGTGCTAAAAAGAGCAGCATCGGCATGCTTAGCACGTCGTTTGGTAGAAATCCACGTGCGCGTTCTGCCAAAAGCACCATTTGCATGCACATATTGTGGTTTTGCAGAAAACTTCATCCGCGTCTATTAAAAGATGCATGTGCATGCTTAAAACGCGTTTTTGCACAAATCCGTGCGCGGGTGCTAAAAAGAGCAGCATCGGCATGCTTAGCACGTCGTTTGGTAGAAATCCACGTGCGCGTTCTGCCAAAAGCCCCATTTGCATGCATATCTTGTGGTTTTGCAGAAAACTTCATCCGCGTCTAGCAAAAGATGCATGTGCATGCTTAAAACGCGTTTTCGCACAAATCCGTGCGCGGGTGCTAAAAAGAGCAGCATCGGCATGCTTAGCACGTCGTTTGGTAGAAATCCACGTGCGCGTTCTGCCAAAAGCACCATTTGCATGCACATCTTGTGGTTTTGCAGAAAACTTCATCCGCGTCTACCAAAAGATGCATGTGCATGCTTAAAACGCGTTTTCGCACAAATCCGTGCGCGGGTGCTAAAAAGAGCAGCATCGGCATGCTTAGCACGTTGTTTGGTAGAAATCCACGTGCGCGTTCTGCCAAAAGCACCATTTGCATGCACAGCTTGTGGTTTTGCAGAAAACTTCATCCGCGTCTACCAAAAGATGCATGTGCATGCTTAAAACGCGTTTTCGCACAAATGCGTGCGCGGGTGCTAAAAAGAGCAGCATCGGCATGCTTAGCACGTCGTTTGGTAGAAATCCACGTGCGCGTTCTGCCAAAAGCACCATTTGCATGCACATCTTGTGGTTTTGCAGAAAACTTCATCCGCGTCTACCAAAAGATGCATGTGCATGCTTAAAACGCGTTTTCGCACAAATGCGTGCGCGGGTGCGAAAAAGAGCAGCATCGGCATGTTTAGCACGTCGTTTGGTAGAAATCCACGTGCGCGTTCTGCAAAAAGCACCATTTGCATGCACATCTTGTGGTTTTGCAGAAAACTTCATCCGCGTCTACCAAAAGATGCATGTGCATGCTTAAAACGCGTTTTCGCACAAATGCGTGCGCGGGTGCTAAAAAGAGCAGCATCGGCATGCTTAGCACGTCGTTTGGTAGAAATCCACGTGCGCGTTCTGCCAAAAGCACCATTTGCATGCACATCTTGTGGTTTTGCAGAAAACTTCATCCGCGTCTACCAAAAGATGCAGGTGCATGCTTAAAACGCGTTTTCGCACAAATGCGTGCGCGGGTGCTAAAAAGAGTAGCATCGGCATGCTTAGCACGTCGTTTGGTAGAAATCCACGTGCGCGTTCTGCCAAAAGCACCATTTGCATGCACATCTTGTGGTTTTGCAGAAAACTTCATCCGCGTCTACCAAAAGATGCATGTGCATGCTTAAAACGCGTTTTCGCACAAATCCGTGCGCGGGTGCTAAAAAGAGCAGCATCGGCATGCTTAGCACGTCGTTTGGTAGAAATCCACGTGCGCGTTCTGCCAAAAGCACCATTTGCATGCACATCTTGTGGTTTTGCAGAAAACTTCATCCGCGTCTACCAAAAGATGCATGTGCATGCTTAAAACGCGTTTTCGCACAAATCCGTGCGCGGGGGCTAAAAAGAGCAGCATCGGCATGCTTTGCACGTCGTTTGGTAGAAATCCACGTGCGCGTTCTGCCAAAAGCACCATTTGCATGCACATCTTGTGGTTTTGCAGAAAACTTCATCCGCGTCTACCAAAAGATGCATGTGCATGCTTAAAACGCGTTTTCGCACAAATGCGTGCGCGGGTGCTAAAAAGAGCAGCATCGGCATGCTTAGCACGTCGTTTGGTAGAAATCCACGTGCGCGTTCTGCCAACAGCACCATTTGCATGCACATCTTGTGGTTTTGCAGAAAACTTCATCCGCGTCTACCAAAAGATGCATGTGCATGCTTAAAACGCGTTTTCGCACAAATCCGTGCGCGGGTGCTAAAAAGAGCAGCATCGGCATGCTTAGCACGTCGTTTGGTAGAAATCCACGTGCGCGTTCTGCAAAAAGCACCATTTGCATGCACATCTTGTGGTTTTGCAGAAAACTTCATACGCGTCTACCAAAAGATGCATGTGCATGCTTAAAACGCGTTTTCGCACAAATGCGTGCGCGGGTGCGAAAAAGAGCAGCATCGGCATGTTTAGCACGTCGTTTGGTAGAAATCCACGTGCGCGTTCTGCAAAAAGCACCATTTGCATGCACATCTTGTGGTTTTGCAGAAAACTTCATCCGCGTCTACCAAAAGATGCATGTGCATGCTTAAAACGCGTTTTCGCACAAATGCGTGCGCGGGTGCTAAAAAGAGCAGCATCGGCATGCTTAGCACGTCGTTTGGTAGAAATCCACGTGCGCGTTCTGCCAAAAGCACCATTTGCATGCACAACTTGTGGTTTTGCAGAAAACTTCATCCGAGTCTACCAAAAGATGCAGGTGCATGCTTAAAACGCGTTTTCGCACAAATCCGTGCGCGGGTGCTAAAAAGAGCAGCATCGGCATGCTTAGCACGTCGTTTGGTAGAAATCCACGTGCGCGTTCTGCCAAAAGCACCATTTGCATGCACATCTTGTGGTTTTGCAGAAAACTTCATCCGCGTCTACCAAAAGATGCATGTGCATGCTTAAAACGCGTTTTCGCACAAACGCGTGCGCGGGTGCTAAAAAGAGCAGCATCGGCATGCTTAGCACGTCGTTTGGTAGAAATCCACGTGCGCGTTCTGCCAAAAGCACCATTTGCATGCACATCTTGTGGTTTTGCAGAAAACTTCATTCGCGTCTACCAAAAGATGCATGTGCATGCTTAAACGCGGTTTCGCACAAATCCGTGCGCGGGTGCTAAAAAGAGCAGCATCGGCATGCTTAGCACGTCGTTTGGTAGAAATCCACGTGCGCGTTCTGCAAAAAGCACCATTTGCATGCACATCTTGTGGTTTTGCAGAAAACTTCATCCGCGTCTACCAAAAGATGCATGTGCATGCTTAAAACGCGTTTTCGCACAAATGCGTGCGCGGGTGCTAAAAAGAGCAGCATCGGCATGCTTAGCACGTCGTTTGGTAGAAATCCACGTGCGCGTTCTGCCAAAAGCACCATTTGCATGCACATCTTGTGGTTTTGCAGAAAACTTCATCCGCGTCTACCAAAAGATGCATGTGCATGCTTAAAACGCGTTTTCGCACAAATGCGTGCGCGGGTGCTAAAAAGAGCAGCATCGGCATGCTTAGCACGTCGTTTGGTAGAAATCCACGTGCGCGTTCTGCCAAAAGCACCATTTGCATGCACATCTTGTGGTTTTGCAGAAAACTTCATCCGCGTCTACCAAAAGATGCATGTGCATGCTTAAAACGCGTTTTCGCACAAATCCGTGCGCGGGTGCTAAAAAGAGCAGCATCGGCATGCTTAGCACGTCGTTTGGTAGAAATCCACGTGCGCGTTCTGCAAAAAGCACCATTTGCATGCAAATCTTGTGGTTTTGCAGAAAACTTCATCCGCGTCTACCAAAAGATGCATGTGCATGCTTAAAACGCGTTTTCGCACAAATCCGTGCGCGGGTGCTAAAAAGAGCAGCATCGGCATGCTTAGCACGTCGTTTGGTAGAAATCCACGTGCGCGTTCTGCAAAAAGCACCATTTGCATGCACATCTTGTGGTTTTGCAGAAAACTTCATCCGCGTCTACCAAAAGATGCATGTGCATGCTTAAAACGCGTTTTCGCACAAATGCGTGCGCGGGTGCTAAAAAGAGCAGCATCGGCATGCTTAGCACGTCGTTTGGTAGAAATCCACGTGCGCGTTCTGCCAAAAGCACCATTTGCATGCACATCTTGTGGTTTTGCAGAAAACTTCATCCGCGTCTACCAAAAGATGCATGTGCATGCTTAAAACGCGTTTTCGCACAAATGCGTGCGCGGGTGCTAAAAAGAGCAGCATCGGCATGCTTAGCACGTCGTTTGGTAGAAATCCACGTGCGCGTTCTGCCAAAAGCACCATTTGCATGCACATCTTGTGGTTTTGCAGAAAACTTCATCCGCGTCTACCAAAAGATGCATGTGCATGCTTAAAACGCGTTTTCGCACAAATCCGTGCGCGGGTGCTAAAAAGAGCAGCATCGGCATGCTTAGCACGTCGTTTGGTAGAAATCCACGTGCGCGTTCTGCCAAAAGCACCATTTGCATGCACATCTTGTGGTCTTGCAGAAAACTTCATCCGCGTCTACCAAAAGATGCATGTGCATGCTTAAAACGCGTTTTCGCACAAATCCGTGCGCGGGTGCTAAAAAGAGCAGCATCGGCATGCTTAGCACGTCGTTTGGTAGAAATCCACGTGCGCGTTCTGCCAAAAGCACCATTTGCATGCACATCTTGTGGTTTTGCAGGAAACTTCATCCGCGTCTACCAAAAGATGCATGTGCATGCTTAAAACGCGTTTTCGCACAAATGCGTGCGCGGGTGCTAAAAAGAGCAGCATCGGCATGCTTAGCACGTCGTTTGGTAGAAATCCACGTGCGCGTTCTGCCAAAAGCACCATTTGCATGCACATCTTGTGGTTTTGCAGAAAACTTCATCCGCGTCTACCAAAAGATGCATGTGCATGCTTAAAACGCGTTTTCGCACAAATCCGTGCGCGGGTGCTAAAAAGAGCAGCATCGGCATGCTTAGCACGTCGTTTGGTAGAAATCCACGTGCGCGTTCTGCCAAAAGCACCATTTGCATGCACATCTTGTGGTTTTGCAGAAAACTTCATCCGCGTCTACCAAAAGATGCATGTGCATGCTTAAAACGCGTGTTCGCACAAATCCGTGCGCGGGTGCTAAAAAGAGCAGCATCGGCATGCTTAGCACGTCGTTTGGTAGAAATCCACGTGCGCGTTCTGCCAAAAGCACCATTTGCATGCACATCTTGTGGTTTTGCAGAAAACTTCATCCGCGTCTACCAAAAGATGCATGTGCATGCTTAAAACGCGTTTTCGCACAAATCCGTGCGCGGGTGCTAAAAAGAGCAGCATCGGCATGCTTAGCACGTCGTTTGGTAGAAATCCACGTGCGCGTTCTGCCAAAAGCACCATTTGCATGCACATCTTGTGGTTTTGCAGAAAACTTCATCCGCGTCTACCAAAAGATGCATGTGCATGCTTAAAACGCGTTTTCGCACAAATGCGTGCGCGGGTGCTAAAAAGAGCAGCATCGGCATGCTTAGCACGTCGTTTGGTAGAAATCCACGTGCGCGTTCTGCCAAAAGCACCATTTGCATGCACATCTTGTGGTTTTGCAGAAAACTTCATCCGCGTCTACCAAAAGATGCATGTGCATGCTTAAAACGCGTTTTCGCACAAATGCGTGCGCGGGTGCTAAAAGAGCAGCATCGGCATGCTTAGCACGTCGTTTGGTGGAAATCCACGTGCGCGTTCTGCCAAAAGCACCATTTGCATGCACATCTTGTGGTTTTGCAGAAAACTTCATCCGCGTCTACCAAAAGATGCATGTGCATGCTTAAAACGCGTTTTCGCAGAAATCCGTGCGCGGGTGCTAAAAAGAGCAGCATCGGCATGCTTAGCACGTCGTTTGGTAGAAATCCACGTGCGCGTTCTGCCAAAAGCACCATTTGCATGCACATCTTGTGGTCTTGCAGAAAACTTCATCCGCGTCTACCAAAAGATGCATGTGCATGCTTAAAACGCGTTTTCGCACAAATCCGTGCGCGGGTGCTAAAAAGAGCAGCATCGGCATGCTTAGCACGTCGTTTGGTAGAAATCCACGTGCGCGTTCTGCCAAAAGCACCATTTGCATGCACATCTTGTGGTTTTGCAGAAAACTTCATCCGCGTCTACCAAAAGATGCATGTGCATGCTTAAAACGCGTTTTCGCACAAATGCGTGCGCGGGTGCTAAAAAGAGCAGCATCGGCATGCTTAGCACGTCGTTTGGTAGAAATCCACGTGCGCGTTCTGCCAAAAGCACCATTTGCATGCACATCTTGTGGTTTTGCAGAAAACTTCATCCGCGTCTACCAAAAGATGCATGTGCATGCTTAAAACGCGTTTTCGCACAAATCCGTGCGCGGGTGCTAAAAAGAGCAGCATCGGCATGCTTAGCACGTCGTTTGGTAGAAATCCACGTGCGCGTTCTGCCAAAAGCACCATTTGCATGCACATCTTGTGGTTTTGCAGAAAACTTCATCCGCGTCTACCAAAAGATGCATGTGCATGCTTAAAACGCGTTTTCGCACAAATCCGTGCGCGGGTGCTAAAAAGAGCAGCATCGGCATGCTTAGCACGTCGTTTGGTAGAAATCCACGTGCGCGTTCTGCCAAAAGCACCATTTGCATGCACATCTTGTGGTTTTGCAGAAAACTTCATCCGCGTCTACCAAAAGATGCATGTGCATGCTTAAAACGCGTTTTCGCACAAATCCGTGCGCGGGTGCTAAAAAGAGCAGCATCGGCATGCTTAGCACGTCGTTTGGTAGAAATCCACGTGCGCGTTCTGCCAAAAGCACCATTTGCATGCACATCTTGTGGTTTTGCAGAAAACTTCATCCGCGTCTACCAAAAGATGCATGTGCATGCTTAAAACGCGTTTTCGCACAAATGCGTGCGCGGGTGCTAAAAAGAGCAGCATCGGCATGCTTAGCACGTCGTTTGGTAGAAATCCACGTGCGCGTTCTGCCAAAAGCACCATTTGCATGCACATCTTGTGGTTTTGCAGAAAACTTCATCCGCGTCTACCAAAAGATGCATGTGCATGCTTAAAACGCGTTTTCGCACAAATGCGTGCGCGGGTGCTAAAAAGAGCAGCATCGGCATGCTTAGCACGTCGTTTGGTGGAAATCCACGTGCGCGTTCTGCCAAAAGCACCATTTGCATGCACATCTTGTGGTTTTGCAGAAAACTTCATCCGCGTCTACCAAAAGATGCATGTGCATGCTTAAAACGCGTTTTCGCACAAATCCGTGCGCGGGTGCTAAAAAGAGCAGCATCGGCATGCTTAGCACGTCGTTTGGTAGAAATCCACGTGCGCGTTCTGCCAAAAGCACCGTTTGCATGCACATCTTGTGGTTTTGCAGAAAACTTCATCCGCGTCTACCAAAAGATACATGTGCATGCTTAAAACGCGTTTTCGCACAAATGCGTGCGCGGGTGCTAAAAAGAGCAGCATCGGCATGCTTAGCACGTCGTTTGGTAGAAATTCACGTGCGCGTTCTGCCAAAAGCACCATTTGCATGCACATCTTGTGGTTTTGCAGAAAACTTCATCCGCGTCTACCAAAAGATGCATGTGCATGCTTAAAACGCGTTTTCGCACAAATCCGTGCGCGGGTGCTAAAAAGAGCAGCATCGGCATGCTTAGCACGTCGTTTGGTAGAAATCCACGTGCGCGTTCTGCGAAAAGCACCATTTGCATGCACATCTTGTGGTTTTGCAGAAAACTTCATCCGCGTCTACCAAAAGATGCATGTGCATGCTTAAAACGCGTTTTCGCACAAATCCGTGCGCGGGTGCTAAAAAGAGCAGCATCGGCATGCTTAGCACGTCGTTTGGTAGAAATCCACGTGCGCGTTCTGCAAAAAGCACCATTTGCATGCACATCTTGTGGTTTTGCAGAAAACTTCATCCGCGTCTACCAAAAGATGCATGTGCATGCTTAAAACGCGTTTTCGCACAAATGCGTGCGCGGGTGCTAAAAAGAGCAGCATCGGCATGCTTAGCACGTCGTTTGGTAGAAATCCACGTGCGCGTTCTGCAAAAAGCACCATTTGCATGCACATCTTGTGGTTTTGCAGAAAACTTCATCCGCGTCTACCAAAAGATGCATGTGCATGCTTAAAACGCGTTTTCGCACAAATGCGTGCGCAGGTGCTAAAAAGAGCAGCATCGGCATGCTTAGCACGTCGTTTGGTAGAAATCCACGTGCGCGTTCTGCCAAAAGCACCATTTGCATGCACATCTTGTGGTTTTGCAGAAAACTTCATCCGCGTCTACCAAAAGATGCATGTGCATGCTTAAAACGCGTTTTCGCACAAATGCGTGCGCAGGTGCTAAAAAGAGCAGCATCGGCATGCTTAGCACGTCGTTTGGTAGAAATCCACGTGCGCGTTCTGCCAAAAGCACCATTTGCATGCACATCTTGTGGTTTTGCAGAAAACTTCATCCGCGTCTACCAAAAGATGCATGTGCATGCTTAAAACGCGTTTTCGCACAAATCCGTGCGCGGGTGCTAAAAAGAGCAGCATCGGCATGCTTAGCACGTCGTTTGGTAGAAATCCACGTGCGCGTTCTGCCAAAAGCACCATTTGCATGCACATCTTGTGGTTTTGCAGAAAACTTCATCCGCGTCTACCAAAAGATGCATGTGCATGCTTAAAACGCGTTTTCGCACAAATGCGTGCGCGGGTGCTAAAAAGAGCAGCATCGGCATGCTTAGCACGTCGTTTGGTAGAAATCCACGTGCGCGTTCTGCCAAAAGCACCATTTGCATGCACATCTTGTGGTTTTGCAGAAAACTTCATCCGCGTCTACCAAAAGATGCATGTGCATGCTTAAAACGCGTTTTCGCACAAATCCGTGCGCGGGTGCTAAAAAGAGCAGCATCGGCATGCTTAGCACGTCGTTTGGTAGAAATCCACGTGCGCGTTCTGCCAAAAGCACCATTTGCATGCACATCTTGTGGTTTTGCAGAAAACTTCATCCGCGTCTACCAAAAGATGCATGTGCATGCTTAAAACGCGTTTTCGCACAAATCCGTGCGCGGGTGCTAAAAAGAGCAGCATCGGCATGCTTAGCACGTCGTTTGGTAGAAATCCACGTGCGCGTTCTGCCAAAAGCACCATTTGCATGCACATCTTGTGGTTTTGCAGAAAACTTCATCCGCGTCTACCAAAAGATGCATGTGCATGCTTAAAACGCGTTTTCGCACAAATCCGTGCGCGGGTGCTAAAAAGAGCAGCATCGGCATGCTTAGCACGTCGTTTGGTAGAAATCCACGTGCGCGTTCTGCCAAAAGCACCATTTGCATGCACATCTTGTGGTTTTGCAGAAAACTTCATCCGCGTCTACCAAAAGATGCATGTGCATGCTTAAAACGCGTTTTCGCACAAATGCGTGCGCGGGTGCTAAAAAGAGCAGCATCGGCATGCTTAGCACGTCGTTTGGTAGAAATCCACGTGCGCGTTCTGCCAAAAGCACCATTTGCATGCACATCTTGTGGTTTTGCAGAAAACTTCATCCGCGTCTACCAAAAGATGCATGTGCATGCTTAAAACGCGTTTTCGCACAAATGCGTGCGCGGGTGCTAAAAAGAGCAGCATCGGCATGCTTAGCACGTCGTTTGGTGGAAATCCACGTGCGCGTTCTGCCAAAAGCACCATTTGCATGCACATCTTGTGGTTTTGCAGAAAACTTCATCCGCGTCTACCAAAAGATGCATGTGCATGCTTAAAACGCGTTTTCGCACAAATCCGTGCGCGGGTGCTAAAAAGAGCAGCATCGGCATGCTTAGCACGTCGTTTGGTAGAAATCCACGTGCGCGTTCTGCAAAAAGCACCATTTGCATGCACATCTTGTGGTTTTGCAGAAAACTTCATCCGCGTCTACCAAAAGATACATGTGCATGCTTAAAACGCGTTTTCGCACAAATGCGTGCGCGGGTGCTAAAAAGAGCAGCATCGGCATGCTTAGCACGTCGTTTGGTAGAAATTCACGTGCGCGTTCTGCAAAAAGCACCATTTGCATGCACATCTTGTGGTTTTGCAGAAAACTTCATCCGCGTCTACCAAAAGATGCATGTGCATGCTTAAAACGCGTTTTCGCACAAATCCGTGCGCGGGTGCTAAAAAGAGCAGCATCGGCATGCTTAGCACGTCGTTTGGTAGAAATCCACGTGCGCGTTCTGCGAAAAGCACCATTTGCATGCACATCTTGTGGTTTTGCAGAAAACTTCATCCGCGTCTACCAAAAGATGCATGTGCATGCTTAAAACGCGTTTTCGCACAAATCCGTGCGCGGGTGCTAAAAAGAGCAGCATCGGCATGCTTAGCACGTCGTTTGGTAGAAATCCACGTGCGCGTTCTGCAAAAAGCACCATTTGCATGCACATCTTGTGGTTTTGCAGAAAACTTCATCCGCGTCTACCAAAAGATGCATGTGCATGCTTAAAACGCGTTTTCGCACAAATGCGTGCGCGGGTGCTAAAAAGAGCAGCATCGGCATGCTTAGCACGTCGTTTGGTAGAAATCCACGTGCGCGTTCTGCAAAAAGCACCATTTGCATGCACATCTTGTGGTTTTGCAGAAAACTTCATCCGCGTCTACCAAAAGATGCATGTGCATGCTTAAAACGCGTTTTCGCACAAATGCGTGCGCAGGTGCTAAAAAGAGCAGCATCGGCATGCTTAGCACGTCGTTTGGTAGAAATCCACGTGCGCGTTCTGCCAAAAGCACCATTTGCATGCACATCTTGTGGTTTTGCAGAAAACTTCATCCGCGTCTACCAAAAGATGCATGTGCATGCTTAAAACGCGTTTTCGCACAAATGCGTGCGCGGGTGCTAAAAAGAGCAGCATCGGCATGCTTAGCACGTCGTTTGGTAGAAATCCACGTGCGCGTTCTGCCAAAAGCACCATTTGCATGCACATCTTGTGGTTTTGCAGAAAACTTCATCCGCGTCTACCAAAAGATGCATGTGCATGCTTAAAACGCGTTTTCGCACAAATCCGTGCGCGGGTGCTAAAAAGAGCAGCATCGGCATGCTTAGCACGTCGTTTGGTAGAAATCCACGTGCGCGTTCTGCCAAAAGCACCATTTGCATGCACATCTTCTGGTTTTGCAGAAAACTTCATCCGCGTCTACCAAAAGATGCATGTGCATGATTAAAACGCGTTTTCGCACAAATCCGTGCGCGGGTGCTAAAAAGAGCAGCATCGGCATGCTTAGCACGTCGTTTGGTAGAAATCCACGTGCGCGTTCTGCCAAAAGCACCATTTGCATGCACATCTTCTGGTTTTGCAGAAAACTTCATCCGCGTCTACCAAAAGATGCATGTGCATGCTTAAAACGCGTTTTCGCACAAATGCGTGCGCGGGTGCTAAAAAGAGCAGCATCGGCATGCTTAGCACGTCGTTTGGTAGAAATCCACGTGCGCGTTCTGCAAAAAGCACCATTTGCATGCACATCTTGTGGTTTTGCAGAAAACTTCATCCGCGTCTACCAAAAGATGCATGTGCATGCTTAAAACGCGTTTTCGCACAAATGCGTGCGCGGGTGCTAAAAAGAGCAGCATCGGCATGCTTAGCACGTCGTTTGGTAGAAATCCACGTGCGCGTTCTGCCAAAAGCACCATTTGCATGCACATCTTGTGGTTTTGCAGAAAACTTCATCCGCGTCTACCAAAAGATGCATGTGCATGCTTAAAACGCGTTTTCGCACAAATCCGTGCGCGGGTGCTAAAAAGAGCAGCATCGGCATGCTTAGCACGTCGTTTGGTAGAAATCCACGTGCGCGTTCTGCCAAAAGCACCATTTGCATGCACATCTTGTGGTTTTGCAGAAAACTTCATCCGCGTCTACCAAAAGATGCATGTGCATGCTTAAAACGCGTTTTCGCACAAATCCGTGCGCGGGTGCTAAAAAGAGCAGCATCGGCATGCTTAGCACGTCGTTTGGTAGAAATCCACGTGCGCGTTCTGCCAAAAGCACCATTTGCATGCACATATTGTGGTTTTGCAGAAAACTTCATCCGCGTCTACCAAAAGATGCATGTGCATGCTTAAAACGCGTTTTCGCACAAATGCGTGCGCGGGTGCTAAAAAGAGCAGCATCGGCATGCTTAGCACGTCGTTTGGTAGAAATCCACGTGCGCGTTCTGCCAAAAGCACCATTTGCATGCACATCTTGTGGTTTTGCAGAAAACTTCATCCGCGTCTACCAAAAGATGCATGTGCATGCTTAAAACGCGTTTTCGCACAAATCCGTGCGCGGGTGCTAAAAAGAGCAGCATCGGCATGCTTAGCACGTCGTTTGGTAGAAATCCACGTGCGCGTTCTGCAAAAAGCACCATTTGCATGCACATCTTGTGGTTTTGCAGAAAACTTCATACGCGTCTACCAAAAGATGCATGTGCATGCTTAAAACGCGTTTTCGCACAAATGCGTGCGCGGGTGCGAAAAAGAGCAGCATCGGCATGTTTAGCACGTCGTTTGGTAGAAATCCACGTGCGCGTTCTGCAAAAAGCACCATTTGCATGCACATCTTGTGGTTTTGCAGAAAACTTCATCCGCGTCTACCAAAAGATGCATGTGCATGCTTAAAACGCGTTTTCGCACAAATGCGTGCGCGGGTGCTAAAAAGAGCAGCATCGGCATGCTTAGCACGTCGTTTGGTAGAAATCCACGTGCGCGTTCTGCCAAAAGCACCATTTGCATGCACATCTTGTGGTTTTGCAGAAAACTTCATCCGCGTCTACCAAAAGATGCATGTGCATGCTTAAAACGCGTTTTCGCACAAATGCGTGCGCGGGTGCTAAAAAGAGCAGCATCGGCATGCTTAGCACGTCGTTTGGTAGAAATCCACGTGCGCGTTCTGCCAACAGCACCATTTGCATGCACATCTTGTGGTTTTGCAGAAAACTTCATCCGCGTCTACCAAAAGATGCATGTGCATGCTTAAAACGCGTTTTCGCACAAATCCGTGCGCGGGTGCTAAAAAGAGCAGCATCGGCATGCTTAGCACGTCGTTTGGTAGAAATCCACGTGCGCGTTCTGCAAAAAGCACCATTTGCATGCACATCTTGTGGTTTTGCAGAAAACTTCATCCGCGTCTACCAAAAGATGCATGTGCACGCTTAAAACGCGTTTTCGCACAAATGCGTGCGCGGGTGCTAAAAAGAGTAGCATCGGCATGCTTAGCACGTCGTTTGGTAGAAATCCACGTGCGCGTTCTGCAAAAAGCACCATTTGCATGCCCATCTTGTGGTTTTGCAGAAAACTTCATCCGCGTCTACCAAAAGATGCATGTGCATGCTTAAAACGCGTTTTCGCACAAATGCGTGCGCGGGTGCTAAAAAGAGCAGCATCGGCATGCTTAGCACGTCGTTTGGTAGAAATCCACGTGCGCGTTCTGCCAAAAGCACCATTTGCATGCACAACTTGTGGTTTTGCAGAAAACTTCATCCGAGTCTACCAAAAGATGCAGGTGCATGCTTAAAACGCGTTTTCGCACAAATCCGTGCGCGGGTGCTAAAAAGAGCAGCATCGGCATGCTTAGCACGTCGTTTGGTAGAAATCCACGTGCGCGTTCTGCCAAAAGCACCATTTGCATGCATATCTTGTGGTTTTGCAGAAAACTTCATCCGCGTCTACCAAAAGATGCATGTGCATGCTTAAAACGCGTTTTCGCACAAATCCGTGCGCGGGTGCTAAAAAGAGCAGCATCGGCATGCTTAGCACGTCGTTTGGTAGAAATCCACGTGCGCGTTCTGCCAAAAGCACCATTTGCATGCACATCTTGTGGTTTTGCAGAAAACTTCATCCGCGTCTACCAAAAGATGCATGTGCATGCTTAAAACGCGTTTTCGCACAAATCCGTGCGCGGGTGCTAAAAAGAGCAGCATCGGCATGCTTAGCACGTCGTTTGGTAGAAATCCACGTGCGCGTTCTGCCAAAAGCACCATTTGCATGCACAGCTTGTGGTTTTGCAGAAAACTTCATCCGCGTCTACCAAAAGATGCATGTGCATGCTTAAAACGCGTTTTCGCACAAATCCGTGCGCGGGTGCTAAAAAGAGCAGCATCGGCATGCTTAGCACGTCGTTTGGTAGAAATCCACGTGCGCGTTCTGCCAAAAGCACCATTTGCATGCACATCTTGTGGTTTTGCAGAAAACTTCATCCGCGTCTACCAAAAGATGCATGTGCATGCTTAAAACGCGTTTTCGCACAAATCCGTGCGCGGGTGCTAAAAAGAGCAGCATCGGCATGCTTAGCACGTCGTTTGGTAGAAATCCACGTGCGCGTTCTGCAAAAAGCACCATTTGCAAGCACATCTTGTGGTTTTGCAGAAAACTTCATACGCGTCTACCAAAAGATGCATGTGCATGCTTAAAACGCGTTTTCGCACAAATGCGTGCGCGGGTGCGAAAAAGAGCAGCATCGGCATGTTTAGCACGTCGTTTGGTAGAAATCCACGTGCGCGTTCTGCAAAAAGCACCATTTGCATGCACATCTTGTGGTTTTGCAGAAAACTTCATCCGCGTCTACCAAAAGATGCATGTGCATGCTTAAAACGCGTTTTCGCACAAATGCGTGCGCGGGTGCTAAAAAGAGCAGCATCGGCATGCTTAGCACGTCGTTTGGTAGAAATCCACGTGCGCGTTCTGCCAAAAGCACCATTTGCATGCACATCTTGTGGTTTTGCAGAAAACTTCATCCGCGTCTACCAAAAGATGCAGGTGCATGCTTAAAACGCGTTTTCGCACAAATGCGTGCGCGGGTGCTAAAAAGAGTAGCATCGGCATGCTTAGCACGTCGTTTGGTAGAAATCCACGTGCGCGTTCTGCCAAAAGCACCATTTGCATGCACATCTTGTGGTTTTGCAGAAAACTTCATCCGCGTCTACCAAAAGATGCATGTGCATGCTTAAAACGCGTTTTCGCACAAATCCGTGCGCGGGTGCTAAAAAGAGCAGCATCGGCATGCTTAGCACGTCGTTTGGTAGAAATCCACGTGCGCGTTCTGCCAAAAGCACCATTTGCATGCACATCTTGTGGTTTTGCAGAAAACTTCATCCGCGTCTACCAAAAGATGCATGTGCATGCTTAAAACGCGTTTTCGCACAAATCCGTGCGCGGGGGCTAAAAAGAGCAGCATCGGCATGCTTAGCACGTCGTTTGGTAGAAATCCACGTGCGCGTTCTGCCAAAAGCACCATTTGCATGCACATCTTGTGGTTTTGCAGAAAACTTCATCCGCGTCTACCAAAAGATGCATGTGCATGCTTAAAACGCGTTTTCGCACAAATGCGTGCGCGGGTGCTAAAAAGAGCAGCATCGGCATGCTTAGCACGTCGTTTGGTAGAAATCCACGTGCGCGTTCTGCCAACAGCACCATTTGCATGCACATCTTGTGGTTTTGCAGAAAACTTCATCCGCGTCTACCAAAAGATGCATGTGCATGCTTAAAACGCGTTTTCGCACAAATCCGTGCGCGGGTGCTAAAAAGAGCAGCATCGGCATGCTTAGCACGTCGTTTGGTAGAAATCCACGTGCGCGTTCTGCAAAAAGCACCATTTGCATGCACATCTTGTGGTTTTGCAGAAAACTTCATACGCGTCTACCAAAAGATGCATGTGCATGCTTAAAACGCGTTTTCGCACAAATGCGTGCGCGGGTGCGAAAAAGAGCAGCATCGGCATGTTTAGCACGTCGTTTGGTAGAAATCCACGTGCGCGTTCTGCAAAAAGCACCATTTGCATGCACATCTTGTGGTTTTGCAGAAAACTTCATCCGCGTCTACCAAAAGATGCATGTGCATGCTTAAAACGCGTTTTCGCACAAATGCGTGCGCGGGTGCTAAAAAGAGCAGCATCGGCATGCTTAGCACGTCGTTTGGTAGAAATCCACGTGCGCGTTCTGCCAAAAGCACCATTTGCATGCACAACTTGTGGTTTTGCGGAAAACTTCATCCGAGTCTACCAAAAGATGCAGGTGCATGCTTAAAACGCGTTTTCGCACAAATCCGTGCGCGGGTGCTAAAAAGAGCAGCATCGGCATGCTTAGCACGTCGTTTGGTAGAAATCCACGTGCGCGTTCTGCCAAAAGCACCATTTGCATGCACATCTTGTGGTTTTGCAGAAAACTTCATCCGCGTCTACCAAAAGATGCATGTGCATGCTTAAAACGCGTTTTCGCACAAACGCGTGCGCGGGTGCTAAAAAGAGCAGCATCGGCATGCTTAGCACGTCGTTTGGTAGAAATCCACGTGCGCGTTCTGCCAAAAGCACCATTTGCATGCACATCTTGTGGTTTTGCAGAAAACTTCATTCGCGTCTACCAAAAGATGCATGTGCATGCTTAAACGCGGTTTCGCACAAATCCGTGCGCGGGTGCTAAAAAGAGCAGCATCGGCATGCTTAGCACGTCGTTTGGTAGAAATCCACGTGCGCGTTCTGCAAAAAGCACCATTTGCATGCACATCTTGTGGTTTTGCAGAAAACTTCATCCGCGTCTACCAAAAGATGCATGTGCATGCTTAAAACGCGTTTTCGCACAAATGCGTGCGCGGGTGCTAAAAAGAGCAGCAATCGGCATGCTTAGCACGTCGTTTGGTAGAAATCCACGTGCGCGTTCTGCCAAAAGCACCATTTGCATGCACATCTTGTGGTTTTGCAGAAAACTTCATCCGCGTCTACCAAAAGATGCATGTGCATGCTTAAAACGCGTTTTCGCACAAATCCGTGCGCGGGTGCTAAAAAGAGCAGCATCGGCATGCTTAGCACGTCGTTTGGTAGAAATCCACGTGCGCGTTCTGCAAAAAGCACCATTTGCATGCACATCTTGTGGTTTTGCAGAAAACTTCATCCGCGTCTACCAAAAGATGCATGTGCATGCTTAAAACGCGTTTTCGCACAAATGCGTGCGCGGGTGCTAAAAAGAGCAGCATCGGCATGCTTAGCACGTCGTTTGGTAGAAATCCACGTGCGCGTTCTGCCAAAAGCACCATTTGCATGCACATCTTGTGGTTTTGCAGAAAACTTCATCCGCGTCTACCAAAAGATGCATGTGCATGCTTAAAACGCGTTTTCGCACAAATGCGTGCGCGGGTGCTAAAAAGAGCAGCATCGGCATGGCTTAGCACGTCGTTTGGTAGAACATCCACGTGCGCGTTCTGCCAAAAGCACCATTTGCATGCACATCTTGTGGTTTTGCAGAAAACTTCATCCGCGTCTACCAAAAGATGCATGTGCATGCTTAAAACGCGTTTTCGCACAAATCCGTGCGCGGGTGCTAAAAAGAGCAGCATCGGCATGCTTAGCACGTCGTTTGGTAGAAATCCACGTGCGCGTTCTGCCAAAAGCACCATTTGCATGCACATCTTGTGGTCTTGCAGAAAACTTCATCCGCGTCTACCAAAAGATGCATGTGCATGCTTAAAACGCGTTTTCGCACAAATCCGTGCGCGGGTGCTAAAAAGAGCAGCATCGGCATGCTTAGCACGTCGTTTGGTAGAAATCCACGTGCGCGTTCTGCCAAAAGCACCATTTGCATGCACATCTTGTGGTTTTGCAGGAAACTTCATCCGCGTCTACCAAAAGATGCATGTGCATGCTTAAAACGCGTTTTCGCACAAATGCGTGCGCGGGTGCTAAAAAGAGCAGCATCGGCATGCTTAGCACGTCGTTTGGTAGAAATCCACGTGCGCGTTCTGCAAAAAGCACCATTTGCATGCAAATCTTGTGGTTTTGCAGAAAACTTCATCCGCGTCTACCAAAAGATGCATGTGCATGCTTAAAACGCGTTTTCGCACAAATCCGTGCGCGGGTGCTAAAAAGACAGCATCGGCATGCTTAGCACGTCGTTTGGTAGAAATCCACGTGCGCGATCTGCAAAAAGCACCATTTGCATGCACATCTTGTGGTTTTGCAGAAAACTTCATCCGCGTCTACCAAAAGATGCATGTGCATGCTTAAAACGCGTTTTCGCACAAATGCGTGCGCGGGTGCTAAAAAGAGCAGCATCGGCATGCTTAGCACGTCGTTTGGTAGAAATCCACGTGCGCGTTCTGCCAAAAGCACCATTTGCATGCACATCTTGTGGTTTTGCAGAAAACTTCATCCGCGTCTACCAAAAGATGCATGTGCATGCTTAAAACGCGTTTTCGCACAAATGCGTGCGCGGGTGCTAAAAAGAGCAGCATCGGCATGCTTAGCACGTCGTTTGGTAGAAATCCACGTGCGCGTTCTGCCAAAAGCACCATTTGCATGCACATCTTGTGGTTTTGCAGAAAACTTCATCCGCGTCTACCAAAAGATGCATGTGCATGCTTAAAAACGCGTTTTCGCACAAATCCGTGCGCGGGTGCTAAAAAGAGCAGCATCGGCATGCTTAGCACGTCGTTTGGTAGAAATCCACGTGCGCGTATCTGCCAAAAAGCACCATTTGCATGCACATCTTGTGGTCTTGCAGAAAACTTCATCCGCGTCTACCAAAGATGCATGTGCATGCTTAAAACGCGTTTTCGCACAAATCCGTGCGCGGGTGCTAAAAAGAGCAGCATCGGCATGCTTAGCACGTCGTTTGGTAGAAATCCACGTGCGCGTTCTGCCAAAAAGCACCATTTGCATGCACATCTTGTGGTTTTGCAGGAAACTTCATCCGCGTCTACCAAAAGATGCATGTGCATGCTTAAAACGCGTTTTCCGCACAAATGCGTGCGCGGGTGCTAAAAAGAGCAGCATCGGCATGCTTAGCACGTCGTTTGGTAGAAATCCACGTGCGCGTTCTGCCAAAAGCACCATTTGCATGCACATCTTGTGGTTTTGCAGAAAACTTCATCCGCGTCTACCAAAAGATGCATGTGCATGCTTAAAACGCGTTTTCGCACAAATCCGTGCGCGGGTGCTAAAAAGAGCAGCATCGGCATGCTTAGCACGTCGTTTGGTAGAAATCCGCGTGCGCGTTCTGCCAAAAGCCACCATTTGCATGCACATCTTGTGGTTTTGCAGAAAACTTCATCCGCGTCTACCAAAAGATGCATGTGCATGCTTAAAACGCGTTTTCGCACAAATCCGTGCGCGGGTGCTAAAAAGAGCAGCATCGGCATGCTTAGCACGTCGTTTGGTAGAAATCCACGTGCGCGTTCTGCCAAAAGCACCATTTGCATGCACATCTTGTGGTTTTGCAGAAAACTTCATCCGCGTCTACCAAAAGATGCATGTGCATGCTTAAAACGCGTTTTCGCACAAATCCGTGCGCGGGTGCTAAAAAGAGCAGCATCGGCATGCTTAGCACGTCGTTTGGTAGAAATCCACGTGCGCGTTCTGCCAAAAGCACCATTTGCATGCACATCTTGTGGTTTTTGCAGAAAACTTCATCCGCGTCTACCAAAAGATGCATGTGCATGCTTAAAACGCGTTTTCGCACAAATGCGTGCGCGGGTGCTAAAAAGAGCAGCATCGGCATGCTTAGCACGTCCTTTGGTAGAAATCCACGTGCGCGTTCTGCCAAAAGCACCATTTGCATGCACATCTTGTGGTTTTGCAGAAAACTTCATCCGCGTCTACCAAAAGATGCATGTGCATGCTTAAAACGCGTTTTCGCACAAATGCGTGCGCGGGTGCTAAAAGAGCAGCATCGGCATGCTTAGCACGTCGTTTGGTGGAAATCCACGTGCGCGTTCTGCCAAAAGCACCATTTGCATGCACATCTTGTGGTTTTGCAGAAAACTTCATCCGCGTCTACCAAAAGATGCATGTGCATGCTTAAAACGCGTTTTCGCACAAATCCGTGCGCGGGTGCTAAAAAGAGCAGCATCGGCATGCTTAGCACGTCGTTTGGTAGAAATCCACGTGCGCGTTCTGCCTAAAGCACCATTTGCATGCACATCTTGTGGTCTTGCAGAAAACTTCATCCGCGTCTACCAAAAGATGCATGTGCATGCTTAAAACGCGTTTTCGCACAAATCCGTGCGCGGGTGCTAAAAAGAGCAGCATCGGCATGCTTAGCACGTCGTTTGGTAGAAATCCACGTGCGCGTTCTGCCAAAAAGCACCATTTGCATGCACATCTTGTGGTTTTGCAGAGAAAACTTCATCCGCGTCTACCAAAAGATGCATGTGCATGCTTAAAACGCGTTTTCGCACAAATGCGTGCGCGGGTGCTAAAAAGAGCAGCATCGGCATGCTTAGCACGTCGTTTGGTAGAAATCCACGTGCGCGTTCTGCCAAAAGCACCATTTGCATGCACATCTTGTGGTTTTGCAGAAAAACTTCATCCGCGTCTACCAAAGATGCATGTGCATGCTTAAAACGCGTTTTCGCACAAATCCGTGCGCGGGTGCTAAAAAGAGCAGCATCGGCATGCTTAGCACGTCGTTTGGTAGAAATCCACGTGCGCGTTCTGCCAAAAGCACCATTTGCATGCACATCTTGTGGTTTTGCAGAAAACTTCATCCGCGTCTACCAAAAGATGCATGTGCATGCTTAAAAACGCGTTTTCGCACAAATCCGTGCGCGGGTGCTAAAAAGAGCAGCATCGGCATGCTTAGCACGTCGTTTGGTAGAAATCCACGTGCGCGTTCTGCCAAAAGCACCATTTGCATGCACATCTTGTGGTTTTGCAGAAAACTTCATCCGCGTCTACCAAAAGATGCATGTGCATGCTTAAAACGCGTTTTCGCACAAATCCGTGCGCGGGTGCTAAAAAGAGCAGCATCGGCATGCTTAGCACGTCGTTTGGTAGAAATCCACGTGCGCGTTCTGCCAAAAGCACCATTTGCATGCACATCTTGTGGTTTTGCAGAAATCTTCATCCGCGTCTACCAAAAGATGCATGTGCATGCTTAAAACGCGTTTTCGCACAAATGCGTGCGCGGGTGCTAAAAAGAGCAGCATCGGCATGCTTAGCACGTCGTTTGGTAGAAATCCACGTGCGCGTTCTGCCAAAAGCACCATTTGCATGCACATCTTGTGGTTTTGCAGAAAACTTCATCCGCGTCTACCAAAAGATGCATGTGCATGCTTAAAAACGCGTTTTCGCACAAATGCGTGCGCGGGTGCTAAAAAAGAGCAGCATCGGCATGCTTAGCACGTCGTTTGGTGGAAATCCACGTGCGCGTTCTGCCAAAAGCACCATTTGCATGCACATCTTGTGGTTTTGCAGAAAACTTCATCCGCGTCTACCAAAAGATGCATGTGCATGCTTAAAACGCGTTTTTCGCACAAATCCGTGCGCGGGTGCTAAAAAGAGCAGCATCGGCATGCTTAGCACGTCGTTTGGTAGAAATCCACGTGCGCGTTCTGCCAAAAGCACCATTTGCATGCACATCTTGTGGTTTTTGCAGAAAACTTCATCCGCGTCTACCAAAAGATACATGTGCATGCTTAAAACGCGTTTTCGCACAAATGCGTGCGCGGGTGCTAAAAAGAGCAGCATCGGCATGCTTAGCACGTCGTTTGGTAGAAATTCACGTGCGCGTTCTGCGAAAAGCACCATTTGCATGCACATCTTGTGGTTTTGCAGAAAACTTCATCCGCGTCTACCAAAGATGCATGTGCATGCTTAAAACGCGTTTTCGCACAAATCCGTGCGCGGGTGCTAAAAAGAGCAGCATCGGCATGCTTAGCACGTCGTTTGGTAGAAATCCACGTGCGCGTTCTGCGAAAAGCACCATTTGCATGCACATCTTGTGGTTTTGCAGAAAACTTCATCCGCGTCTACCAAAAGATGCATGTGCATGCTTAAAACGCGTTTTCGCACAAATCCGTGCGCGGGTGCTAAAAAGAGCAGCATCGGCATGCTTAGCACGTCGTTTGGTAGAAATCCACGTGCGCGTTCTGCAAAAAGCACCATTTGCATGCACATCTTGTGGTTTTGCAGAAAACTTCATCCGCGTCTACCAAAAGATGCATGTGCATGCTTAAAACGCGTTTTCGCACAAATGCGTGCGCGGGTGCTAAAAAGAGCAGCATCGGCATGCTTAGCACGTCGTTTGGTAGAAATCCACGTGCGCGTTCTGCAAAAAGCACCATTTGCATGCACATCTTGTGGTTTTGCAGAAAACTTCATCCGCGTCTACCAAAAGATGCATGTGCATGCTTAAAACGCGTTTTCGCACAAATGCGTGCGCGGGTGCTAAAAAGAGCAGCATCGGCATGCTTAGCACGTCGTTTGGTAGAAATCCACGTGCGCGTTCTGCCAAAAGCACCATTTGCATGCACATCTTGTGGTTTTGCAGAAAACTTCATCCGCGTCTACCAAAAGATGCATGTGCATGCTTAAAACGCGTTTTCGCACAAATGCGTGCGCGGGTGCTAAAAAGAGCAGCATCGGCATGCTTAGCACGTCGTTTGGTAGAAATCCACGTGCGCGTTCATCCAAAAGCACCATTTGCATGCACATCTTGTGGTTTTGCAGAAAACTTCATCCGCGTCTACCAAAAGATGCATGTGCATGCTTAAAACGCGTTTTCGCACAAATCCGTGCGCGGGTGCTAAAAAGAGCAGCATCGGCATGCTTAGCACGTCGTTTGGTAAAAATCCACGTGCGCGTTCTGCCAAAAGCACCATTTGCATGCACATCTTGTGGTTTTGCAGAAAACTTCATCCGCGTCTACCAAAAGATGCATGTGCATGCTTAAAACGCGTTTTCGCACAAATCCTTGCGCGGGTGCTAAAAAGAGCAGCATCGGCATGCTTAGCACGTCGTTTGGTAGAAATCCACGTGCGCGTTCTGCCAAAAGCACCATTTGCATGCACATCTTGTGGTTTTGCAGAAAACTCCATCCGCGTCTACCAAAAGATACATGTGCATGCTTAAAACGCGTTTTCGCACAAATGCGTGCGCGGGTGCTAAAAAGAGCAGCATCGGCATGCTTAGCACGTCGTTTGGTAGAAATTCACGTGCGCGTTCTGCCAAAAGCACCATTGCATGCACATCTTGTGGTTTTGCAGAAAACTTCATCCGCGTCTACCAAAAGAGGCATGTGCATGCTTAAAACGCGTTTTCGCACAAATCCGTGCGCGGGTGCTAAAAAAAGCAGCATCGGCATGCTTAGCACGTCGTTTGGTAGAAATCCACGTGCGCGTTCTGCAAAAAGCACCATTTGCATGCACATCTTGTGGTTTTGCAGAAAACTTCACCCGCGTCTACCTAAAGATGCATGTGCATGCTTAAAACGCGTTTTCGCACAAATCCGTGCGCGGGTGCTAAAAAGAGCAGCATCGGCATGCTTAGCACGTCGTTTGGTAGAAATCCACGTGCGCGTTCTGCAAAAAGCACCATTTGCATGCACATCTTGTGGTTTTGCAGAAAACTTCATCCGCGTCTACCAAAAGATGCATGTGCATGCTTAAAACGCGTTTTCGCACAAATGCGTGCGCGGGTGCTAAAAAGAGCAGCATCGGCATGCTTAGCACGTCGTTTGGTAGAAATCCACGTGCGCGTTCTGCAAAAAGCACCATTTGCATGCACATCTTGTGGTTTTGCAGAAAACTTCATCCGCGTCTACCAAAAGATGCATGTGCATGCTTAAAACGCGTTTTCGCACAAATCCGTGCGCGGGTGCTAAAAAGAGCAGCATCGGCATGCTTAGCACGTCGTTTGGTAGAAATCCACGTGCGCGTTCTGCCAAAAGCACCATTTGCATGCACAGCTTGTGGTTTTGCAGAAAACTTCATCCGCGTCTACCAAAAGATGCATGTGCATGCTTAAAACGCGTTTTCGCACAAATCCGTGCGCGGGTGCTAAAAAGAGCAGCATCGGCATGCTTAGCACGTCGTTTGGTAGAAATCCACGTGCGCGTTCTGCAAAAAGCACCATTTGCATGCACATCTTGTGGTTTTGCAGAAAACTTCATCCGCGTCTACCAAAAGATGCATGTGCATGCTTAAAACGCGTTTTCGCACAAATGCGTGCGCGGGTGCTAAAAAGAGCAGCATCGGCATGCTTAGCACGTCGTTTGGTAGAAATCCACGTGCGCGTTCTGCAAAAAGCACCATTTGCATGCACATCTTGTGGTTTTGCAGAAAACTTCATCCGCGTCTACCAAAAGATGCATGTGCATGCTTAAAACGCGTTTTCGCACAAATCCGTGCGCGGGTGCTAAAAAGAGCAGCATCGGCATGCTTAGCACGTCGTTTGGTAGAAATCCACGTGCGCGTTCTGCAAAAAGCACCATTTGCATGCACATCTTGTGGTTTTGCAGAAAACTTCATCCGCGTCTACCAAAAGATGCATGTGCATGCTTAAAACGCGTTTTCGCACAAATGCGTGCGCGGGTGCTAAAAAGAGCAGCATCGGCATGCTTAGCACGTCGTTTGGTAGAAATCCACGTGCGCGTTCTGCAAAAAGCACCATTTGCATGCACATCTTGTGGTTTTGCAGAAAACTTCATCCGCGTCTACCAAAAGATGCATGTGCATGCTTAAAACGCGTTTTCGCACAAATCCGTGCGCGGGTGCTAAAAAGAGCAGCATCGGCATGCTTAGCACGTCGTTTGGTAGAAATCCACGTGCGCGTTCTGCCAAAAGCACCATTTGCATGCACAGCTTGTGGTTTTGCAGAAAACTTCATCCGCGTCTACCAAAAGATGCATGTGCATGCTTAAAACGCGTTTTCGCACAAATCCGTGCGCGGGTGCTAAAAAGAGCAGCATCGGCATGCTTAGCACGTCGTTTGGTAGAAATCCACGTGCGCGTTCTGCAAAAAGCACCATTTGCATGCACAGCACATCTTGTGGTTTTGCAGAAAACTTCATCCGCGTCTACCAAAAGATGCATGTGCATGCTTAAAACGCGTTTTCGCACAAATGCGTGCGCGGGTGCTAAAAAGAGCAGCATCGGCATGCTTAGCACGTCGTTTGGTAGAAATCCACGTGCGCGTTCTGCAAAAAGCACCATTTGCATGCACATCTTGTGGTTTTGCAGAAAACTTCATCCGCGTCTACCAAAAGATGCATGTGCATGCTTAAAACGCGTTTTCGCACAAATGCGTGCGCGGGTGCTAAAAAGAACAGCATCGGCATGCTTAGCACGTCGTTTGGTAGAAATCCACGTGCGCGCTCTGCCAAAAGCACCATTTTGCATGCACATCTTGTGGTTTTGCAGAAAACTTCATCCGCGTCTACCAAAAGATGCATGTGCATGCTTAAAACGCGTTTTCGCACAAATGCGTGCGCGGGTGCTAAAAAGAGCAGCATCGGCATGCTTAGCACGTCGTTTGGTAGAAATCCACGTGCGCGTTCTGCCAAAAGCACCATTTGCATGCACATCTTGTGGTTTTGCAGAAAACTTCATCCGCGTCTACCAAAAGATGCATGTGCATGCTTAAAACGCGTTTTCGCACAAATCCGTGCGCGGGTGCTAAAAAGAGCAGCATCGGCATGCTTAGCACGTCGTTTGGTAGAAATCCACGTGCGCGTTCTGCCAAAAGCACCATTTGCATGCACATCTTGTGGTTTTGCAGAAAACTCCATCCGCGTCTACCAAAAGATACATGTGCATGCTTAAAACGCGTTTTCGCACAAATGCGTGCGCGGGTGCTAAAAAGAGCAGCATCGGCATGCTTAGCACGTCGTTTGGTAGAAATTCACGTGCGCGTTCTGCCAAAAGCACCATTTGCATGCACATCTTGTGGTTTTGCAGAAAACTTCATCCGCGTCTACCAAAAGAGGCATGTGCATGCTTAAAACGCGTTTTCGCACAAATCCGTGCGCGGGTGCTAAAAAAAGCAGCATCGGCATGCTTAGCACGTCGTTTGGTAGAAATCCACGTGCGCGTTCTGCAAAAAGCACCATTTGCATGCACATCTTGTGGTTTTGCAGAAAACTTCACCCGCGTCTACCAAAAGATGCATGTGCATGCTTAAAACGCGTTTTCGCACAAATGCGTGCGCGGGTGCTAAAAAGAGCAGCATCGGCATGCTTAGCACGTCGTTTGGTAGAAATCCACGTGCGCGTTCTGCAAAAAGCACCATTTGCATGCACATCTTGTGGTTTTGCAGAAAACTTCATCCGCGTCTACCAAAAGATGCATGTGCATGCTTAAAACGCGTTTTCGCACAAATGCGTGCGCGGGTGCTAAAAAGAGCAGCATCGGCATGCTTAGCACGTCGTTTGGTAGAAATCCACGTGCGCGTTCTGCCAAAAGCACCATTTGCATGCACATCTTGTGGTTTTGCAGAAAACTTCGTCCGCGTCTACCAAAAGATGCATGTGCACGCTTAAAACGCGTTTTCGCACAAATCCGTGCGCGGGTGCTAAAAAGAGCAGCATCGGCATGCTTAGCACGTCGTTTGGTAGAAATCCACGTGCGCGCTCTGCCAAAAGCACCATTTGCATGCACATCTTGTGGTTTTGCAGAAAACTTCATCCGCGTCTACCAAAAGATGCATGTGCATGCTTAAAACGCGTTTTCGCACAAATGCGTGCGCGGGTGCTAAAAAGAGCAGCATCGGCATGCTTAGCACGTCGTTTGGTAGAAATCCACGTGCGCGTTCTGCCAAAAGCACCATTTGCATGCACATCTTGTGGTTTTGCAGAAAACTTCATCCGCGTCTACCAAAAGATGCATGTGCATGCTTAAAACGCGTTTTCGCACAAATCCGTGCGCGGGTGCTAAAAAGAGCAGCATCGGCATGCTTAGCACGTCGTTTGGTAGAAATCCACGTGCGCGTTCTGCCAAAAGCACCATTTGCATGCACATCTTGTGGTTTTGCAGAAAACTCCATCCGCGTCTACCAAAAGATACATGTGCATGCTTAAAACGCGTTTTCGCACAAATGCGTGCGCGGGTGCTAAAAAGAGCAGCATCGGCATGCTTAGCACGTCGTTTGGTAGAAATTCACGTGCGCGTTCTGCCAAAAGCACCATTTGCATGCACATCTTGTGGTTTTGCAGAAAACTTCATCCGCGTCTACCAAAAGAGGCATGTGCATGCTTAAAACGCGTTTTCGCACAAATCCGTGCGCGGGTGCTAAAAAAAGCAGCATCGGCATGCTTAGCACGTCGTTTGGTAGAAATCCACGTGCGCGTTCTGCAAAAAGCACCATTTGCATGCACATCTTGTGGTTTTGCAGAAAACTTCACCCGCGTCTACCAAAAGATGCATGTGCATGCTTAAAACGCGTTTTCGCACAAATCCGTGCGCGGGTGCTAAAAAGAGCAGCATCGGCATGCTTAGCACGTCGTTTGGTAAAAATCCACGTGCGCGTTCTGCAAAAAGCACCATTTGCATGCACATCTTGTGGTTTTGCAGAAAACTTCATCCGCGTCTACCAAAAGAGGCATGTGCATGCTTAAAACGCGTTTTCGCACAAATCCGTGCGCGGGTGCTAAAAAAAGCAGCATCGGCATGCTTAGCACGTCGTTTGGTAGAAATCCACGTGCGCGTTCTGCAAAAAGCACCATTTGCATGCACATCTTGTGGTTTTGCAGAAAACTTCACCCGCGTCTACCAAAAGATGCATGTGCATGCTTAAAACGCGTTTTCGCACAAATCCGTGCGCGGGTGCTAAAAAGAGCAGCATCGGCATGCTTAGCACGTCGTTTGGTAGAAATCCACGTGCGCGTTCTGCAAAAAGCACCATTTGCATGCACATCTTGTGGTTTTGCAGAAAACTTCATCCGCGTCTACCAAAAGATGCATGTGCATGCTTAAAACGCGTTTTCGCACAAATGCGTGCGCGGGTGCTAAAAAGAGCAGCATCGGCATGCTTAGCACGTCGTTTGGTAGAAATCCACGTGCGCGTTCTGCAAAAAGCACCATTTGCATGCACATCTTGTGGTTTTGCAGAAAACTTCATCCGCGTCTACCAAAAGATGCATGTGCATGCTTAAAACGCGTTTTCGCACAAATGCGTGCGCGGGTGCTAAAAAGAGCAGCATCGGCATGCTTAGCACGTCGTTTGGTAGAAATCCACGTGCGCGTTCTGCCAAAAGCACCATTTGCATGCACATCTTGTGGTTTTGCAGAAAACTTCGTCCGCGTCTACCAAAAGATGCATGTGCACGCTTAAAAACGCGTTTTCGCACAAATCCGTGCGCGGGTGCTAAAAAGAGCAGCATCGGCATGCTTAGCACGTCGTTTGGTAGAAATCCACGTGCGCGTTCTGCCAAAAGCACCATTTGCATGCACATCTTGTGGTTTTGCAGAAAACTTCATCCGCGTCTACCAAAAGATGCATGTGCATGCTTAAAAACGCGTTTTCGCACAAATCCGTGCGCGGGTGCTAAAAAGAGCAGCATCGGCATGCTTAGCACGTCGTTTGGTAAAAATCCACGTGCGCGTTCTGCCAAAAGCACCATTTGCATGCACATCTTGTGGTTTTGCAGAAAACTTCATCCGCGTCTACCAAAAGATGCATGTGCATGCTTAAAACGCGTTTTCGCACAAATCCGTGCGCGGGTGCTAAAAAGAGCAGCATCGGCATGCTTAGCACGTCGTTTGGTAGAAATCCACGTGCGCGTTCTGCCAAAAGCACCATTTGCATGCACATCTTGTGGTTTTGCAGAAAACTTCATCCGCGTCTACCAAAAGATGCATGTGCATGCTTAAAACGCGTTTTCGCACAAATGCGTGCCCGGGTGCTAAAAAGAGCAGCATCGGCATGCTTAGCACGTCGTTTGGTAGAAATCCACGTGCGCGTTCTGCCAAAAGCACCATTTGCATGCACATCTTGTGGTTTTGCAGAAAACTTCATCCGCGTCTACCAAAAGATGCATGTGCATGCTTAAAACGCGTTTTCGCACAAATGCGTGCGCGGGTGCTAAAAAGAGCAGCATCGGCATGCTTAGCACGTCGTTTGGTGGAAATCCACGTGCGCGTTCTGCCAAAAGCACCATTTGCATGCACATCTTGTGGTTTTGCAGAAAACTTCATCCGCGTCTACCAAAAGATGCATGTGCATGCTTAAAACGCGTTTTCGCACAAATCCGTGCGCGGGTGCTAAAAAGAGCAGCATCGGCATGCTTAGCACGTCGTTTGGTAGAAATCCACGTGCGCGTTCTGCCAAAAGCACCATTTGCATGCACATCTTGTGGTTCTGCAGAAAACTTCATCCGCGTCTACCAAAAGATACATGTGCATGCTTAAAACGCGTTTTCGCACAAATGCGTGCGCGGGTGCTAAAAAGAGCAGCATCGGCATGCTTAGCACGTCGTTTGGTAGAAATTCACGTGCGCGTTCTGCCAAAAGCACCATTTGCATGCACATCTTGTGGTTTTGCAGAATACTTCATCCGCGTCTACCAAAAGATGCATGTGCATGCTTAAAACGCGTTTTTCGCACAAATCCGTGCGCGGGTGCTAAAAAGAGCAGCATCGGCATGCTTAGCACGTCGTTTGGTAGAAATCCACGTGCGCGTTCTGCGAAAAGCACCATTTGCATGCACATCTTGTGGTTTTGCAGAAAACTTCATCCGCGTCTACCAAAAGATGCATGTGCATGCTTAAAACGCGTTTTCGCACAAATCCGTGCGCGGGTGCTAAAAAGAGCAGCATCGGCATGCTTAGCACGTCGTTTGGTAGAAATCCACGTGCGCGTTCTGCAAAAAGCACCATTTGCATGCACATCTTGTGGTTTTGCAGAAAACTTCATCCGCGTCTACCAAAAGATGCATGTGCATGCTTAAAACGCGTTTTCGCACAAATGCGTGCGCGGGTGCTAAAAAGAGCAGCATCGGCATGCTTAGCACGTCGTTTGGTAGAAATCCACGTGCGCGTTCTGCAAAAAGCACCATTTGCATGCACATCTTGTGGTTTTGCAGAAAACTTCATCCGCGTCTACCAAAAGATGCATGTGCATGCTTAAAACGCGTTTTCGCACAAATGCGTGCGCGGGTGCTAAAAAGAGCAGCATCGGCATGCTTAGCACGTCGTTTGGTAGAAATCCACGTGCGCGTTCTGCCAAAAGCACCATTTGCATGCACATCTTGTGGTTTTGCAGAAAACTTCATCCGCGTCTACCAAAAGATGCATGTGCATGCTTAAAACGCGTTTTCGCACAAATGCGTGCGTGGGTGCTAAAAAGAGCAGCATCGGCATGCTTAGCACGTCGTTTGGTAGAAATCCACGTGCGCGTTCTGCCAAAAGCACCATTTGCATGCACATCTTGTGGTTTTGCAGAAAACTTCATCCGCGTCTACCAAAGATGCATGTGCATGCTTAAAACGCGTTTTCCGCACAAATCCGTGCGCGGGTGCTAAAAAGAGCAGCATCGGCATGCTTAGCACGTCGTTTGGTAGAAATCCACGTGCGCGTTCTGCCAAAAGCACCATTTGCATGCACATCTTGTGGTTTTGCAGAAAACTCCATCCGCGTCTACCAAAAGATACATGTGCATGCTTAAAATGCGTTTTCGCACAAATGCGTGCGCGGGTGCTAAAAAGAGCAGCATCGGCATGCTTAGCACGTCGTTTGGTAGAAATTCACGTGCGCGTTCTGCCAAAAGCACCATTTGCATGCACATCTTGTGATTTTGCAGAAAACTTCATCCGCGTCTACCAAAAGAGGCATGTGCATGCTTAAAACGCGTTTTCGCACAAATCCGTGCGCGGGTGCTAAAAAAAGCAGCATCGGCATGCTTAGCACGTCGTTTGGTAGAAATCCACGTGCGCGTTCTGCAAAAAGCACCATTTGCATGCACATATTGTGGTTTTGCAGAAAACTTCACCCGCGTCTACCAAAAGATGCATGTGCATGCTTAAAACGCGTTTTCGCACAAATCCGTGCGCGGGTGCTAAAAAGAGCAGCATCGGCATGCTTAGCACGTCGTTTGGTAGAAATCCACGTGCGCGTTCTGCAAAAAGCACCATTTGCATGCACATCTTGTGGTTTTGCAGAAAACTTCATCCGCGTCTACCAAAAGATGCATGTGCATGCTTAAAACGCGTTTTCGCACAAATGCGTGCGCGGGTGCTAAAAAGAGCAGCATCGGCATGCTTAGCACGTCGTTTGGTAGAAATCCACGTGCGCGTTCTGCAAAAAGCACCATTTGCATGCACATCTTGTGGTTTTGCAGAAAACTTCATCCGCGTCTACCAAAAGATGCATGTGCATGCTTAAAACGCGTTTTCGCACAAATGCGTGCGCGGGTGCTAAAAAGAGCAGCATCGGCATGCTTAGCACGTCGTTTGGTAGAAATCCACGTGCGCGTTCTGCCAAAAGCACCATTTGCATGCACATCTTGTGGTTTTGCAGAAAACTTCGTCCGCGTCTACCAAAAGATGCATGTGCACGCTTAAAACGCGTTTTCGCACAAATCCGTGCGCGGGTGCTAAAAAGAGCAGCATCGGCATGCTTAGCACGTCGTTTGGTAGAAATCCACGTGCGCGTTCTGCCAAAAGCACCATTTGCATGCACATCTTGTGGTTTTGCAGAAAACTTCATCCGCGTCTACCAAAAGATGCATGTGCATGCTTAAAACGCGTTTTCGCACAAATCCGTGCGCGGGTGCTAAAAAGAGCAGCATCGGCATGCTTAGCACGTCGTTTGGTAGAAATCCACGTGCGCGTTCTGCAAAAAGCACCATTTGCATGCACATCTTGTGGTTTTGCAGAAAACTTCATCCGCGTCTACCAAAAGATGCATGTGCATGCTTAAAACGCGTTTTCGCACAAATGCGTGCGCGGGTGCTAAAAAGAGCAGCATCGGCATGCTTAGCACGTCGTTTGGTAGAAATCCACGTGCGCGTTCTGCCAAAAGCACCATTTGCATGCACATCTTGTGGTTTTGCAGAAAACTTCATCCGCGTCTACCAAAAGATGCATGTGCATGCTTAAAACGCGTTTTCGCACAAATCCGTGCGCGGGTGCTAAAAAGAGCAGCATCGGCATGCTTAGCACGTCGTTTGGTAGAAATCCACGTGCGCGTTCTGCAAAAAGCACCATTTGCATGCACATCTTGTGGTTTTGCAGAAAACTTCATCCGCGTCTACCAAAAGATGCATGTGCATGCTTAAAACGCGTTTTCGCACAAATCCGTGCGCGGGTGCTAAAAAGAGCAGCATCGGCATGCTTAGCACGTCGTTTGGTAGAAATCCACGTGCGCGTTCTGCCAAAAGCACCATTTGCATGCACATCTTGTGGTTTTGCAGAAAACTTCATCCGCGTCTACCAAAAGATACATGTGCATGCTTAAAACGCGTTTTCGCACAAATCCGTGCGCGGGTGCTAAAAAGAGCAGCATCGGCATGCTTAGCACGTCGTTTGGTAGAAATCCACGTGCGCGTTCTGCCAAAAGCACCATTTGCATGCACATCTTGTGGTTTTGCAGAAAACTTCATCCGCGTCTACCAAAAGAGGCATGTGCATGCTTAAAACGCGTTTTCGCACAAATCCGTGCGCGGGTGCTAAAAAGAGCAGCATCGGCATGCTTAGCACGTCGTTTGGTAGAAATCCACGTGCGCGTTCTGCAAAAAGCACCATTTGCATGCACATATTGTGGTTTTGCAGAAAACTTCATCCGCGTCTACCAAAAGATGCATGTGCATGCTTAAAACGTGTTTTCGCACAAATGCGTGCGCGGGTGCTAAAAAGAGCAGCATCGGCATGCTTAGCACGTCGTTTGGTAGAAATCCACGTGCGCGTTCTGCAAAAAGCACCATTTGCATGCACATCTTGTGGTTTTGCAGAAAACTTCATCCGCGTCTACCAAAAGATGCATGTGCATGCTTAAAACGCGTTTTCGCACAAATCCGTGCGCGGGTGCTAAAAAGAGCAGCATCGGCATGCTTAGCACGTCGTTTGGTAGAAATCCACGTGCGCGTTCTGCCAAAAGCACCATTTGCATGCACATCTTGTGGTTTTGCAGAAAACTTCATCCGCGTCTACCAAAAGATGCATGTGCATGCTTAAAACGCGTTTTCGCACAAATCCGTGCGCGGGTGCTAAAAAGAGCAGCATCGGCATGCTTAGCACGTCGTTTGGTAGAAATCCACGTGCGCGTTCTGCCAAAAGCACCATTTGCATGCACATCTTGTGGTTTTGCAGAAAACTTCATCCGCGTCTACCAAAAGATGCATGTGCATGCTTAAAACGCGTTTTCGCACAAATGCGTGCGCGGGTGCTAAAAAGAGCAGCATCGGCATGCTTAGCACGTCGTTTGGTAGAAATCCACGTGCGCGTTCTGCCAAAAGCACCATTTGCATGCACATCTTGTGGTTTTGCAGAAAACTTCATCCGCGTCTACCAAAAGATGCATGTGCATGCTTAAAACGCGTTTTCGCACAAATCCGTGCGCGGGTGCTAAAAAGAGCAGCATCGGCATGCTTAGCACGTCGTTTGGTAGAAATCCACGTGCGCGTTCTGCCAAAAGCACCATTTGCATGCACATCTTGTGGTTTTGCAGAAAACTTCATCCGCGTCTACCAAAAGATGCATGTGCATGCTTAAAACGCGTTTTCGCACAAATCCGTGCGCGGGTGCTAAAAAGAGCAGCATCGGCATGCTTAGCACGTCGTTTGGTAGAAATCCACGTGCGCGTTCTGCAAAAAGCACCATTTGCATGCACATCTTGTGGTTTTGCAGAAAACTTCATCCGCGTCTACCAAAAGATGCATGTGCATGCTTAAAACGCGTTTTCGCACAAATGCGTGCGCGGGTGCTAAAAAGAGCAGCATCGGCATGCTTAGCACGTCGTTTGGTAGAAATCCGCGTGCGCGTTCTGCCAAAAGCACCATTTGCATGCACATCTTGTGGTTTTTGCAGAAAAACTTCATCCGCGTCTACCAAAAGATGCATGTGCATGCTTAAAACGCGTTTTCGCACAAATCCGTGCGCGGGTGCTAAAAAGAGCAGCATCGGCATGCTTAGCACGTCGTTTGGTAGAAATCCACGTGCGCGTTCTGCAAAAAGCACCATTTGCATGCACATCTTGTGGTTTTGCAGAAAACTTCATCCGCGTCTACCAAAAGATGCATGTGCATGCTTAAAACGCGTTTTCGCACAAATGCGTGCGCGGGTGCTAAAAAGAGCAGCATCGGCATGCTTAGCACGTCGTTTGGTAGAAATCCACGTGCGCGTTCTGCAAAAAGCACCATTTGCATGCACATCTTGTGGTTTTGCAGAAAACTTCATCCGCGTCTACCAAAAGATGCATGTGCATGCTTAAAACGCGTTTTCGCACAAATGCGTGCGCGGGTGCTAAAAAGAGCAGCATCGGCATGCTTAGCACGTCGTTTGGTAGAAATCCACGTGCGCGTTCTGCCAAATGCACCATTTGCATGCACATCTTGTGGTTTTGCAGAAAACTTCATCCGCGTCAACCAAAAGATGCATGTGCATGCTTAAAACGCGTTTTCGCACAAATCCGTGCGCGGGGTGCTTAAAAGAGCAGCATCGGCATGCTTAGCACGTCGTTTGGTAGAAATCCACGTGCGCGTTCTGCCAAAAGCACCATTTGCATGCACATATTGTGGTTTTTGCAGAAAACTTCATCCGCGTCTACCAAAAGATACATGTGCATGCTTAAAACGCGTTTTCGCACAAATGCGTGCGCGGGTGCTAAAAAGAGCAGCATCGGCATGCTTAGCACGTCGTTTGGTAGAAATTCACGTGCGCGTTCTGCCAAAAGCACCATTTGCATGCACATCTTGTGGTTTTGCAGAAAACTTCATCCGCATCTACCAAAAGAGGCATGTGCATGCTTTAAAACGCGTTTTCGCACAAATCCGTGCGCGGGTGCTAAAAAGAGCAGCATCGGCATGCTTAGCACGTCGTTTGGTAGAAATCCACGTGCGCGTTCTGCAAAAAGCACCATTTGCATGCACATCTTGTGGTTTTGCAGAAAACTTCATCCGCGTCTACCAAAAGATGCATGTGCATGCTTAAAACGCGTTTTCGCACAAATGCGTGCGCGGGTGCTATTAGAGCAGCATCGGCATGCTTAGCACGTCGTTTGGTAGAAATCCACGTGCGCGTTCTGCAAAAAGCACCATTTGCATGCACATCTTGTGGTTTTGCAGAAAACTTCATCCGCGTCTACCAAAAGATGCATGTGCTGCTTAAAACGCGTTTTCGCACAAATGCGTGCGCGGGTGCTTAAAAAGAGCAGCATCGGGCATGCTTAGCACGTCGTTTGGTAGAAATCCACGTGCGCGTTCTGCCAAAAGCACCATTTGCATGCACATCTTGTGGTTTTGCAGAAAACTTCATCCGCGTCTACCAAAAGATGCATGTGCATGCTTAAAACGCGTTTTCGCACAAATCCGTTCGCAGGTGCTAAAAAGAGCAGCATCGGCATGCTTAGCACGTCGTTTGGTAGAAATCCCACGTGCGCGTTCTGCCATAAGCACCATTTGCATGCACATCTTGTGGTTTTGCAGAAAACTTCATCCGCGTCTACCAAAAGATGCATGTGGATGCTTAAAACGCGTTTTCGCACAAATCCGTGCGCGGGTGCTAAAAAGAGCAGCATCGGCATGCTAAGCACGTCGTTTGGTAGAAATCCACGTGCGCGTTCTGCCAAAAGCACCATTTGCATGCACATCTTGTGGTTTTGCAGAAAACTTCATCCGCGTCTACCAAAAAATGCATGTGCATGCTTTAAAACGCGTTTTCGCACAAATCCGTGCGCGGGTGCTAAAAAAGAGCAGCATCGGCATGCCTAGCACGTCGTTTGGTAGAAATCCACGTGCGCGTTCTGCCCAAAAGCACCATTTGCATGCACATCTTGTGGTTTTGCAGAAAACTTCATCCGCGTCTACCAAAAGATGCATGTGCATGCTTAAAACGCGTTTTCGCACAAATGCGTGCGCGGGGTGCTAAAAAGAGCAGCGTCGGCATGCTTAGCACGTCGTTTGGTAGAAATCCACGTGCGCGTTCTGCAAAAAGCACCATTTGCATGCACATCTTGTGGTTTTGCAGAAAAACTTCATCCGCGTCTACCAAAAGATGCATGTGCATGCTTAAAACGCGTTTTTCACACAAATGCGTGCGCGGGTGCTAAAAGAGCAGCATCGGCATGCTTAGCACGTCGTTTGGTAGAAAATCCACGTGCGCGTTCTGCCAAAAGCACCATTTGCATGCACATCTTGTGGTTTTGCAGAAAACTTCATGCGCGTCTACCAAAAGATGCATGTGCACGCTTTAAAACGCGTTTTCCGCACAAATCCGTGCGCGGGTGCTAAAAAGAGCAGCATCGGCATGCTTAGCACGTCGTTTGGTGCTTAGCACGTCGTTTGGTAGAAATCCACGTGCGCGTTCTGCCAAAAGCACCATTTGCATGCACATCTTGTGGTTTTGCAGAAAACTTCATCCGCGTCTACCAAAAGATGCATGTGCATGCTTAAAACGCGTTTTCGCACAAATCCGTGCGCGGGTGCTAAAAAGAGCAGCATCGGCATGCTTAGCACGTCGTTTGGTAGAAATCCACGTGCGCGTTCTGCCAAAAGCACCATTTGCATGCACATCTTGTGGTTTTGCAGAAAACTTCATCCGCGTCTACCAAAAGATGCATGTGCATGCTTAAAACGCGTTTTCGCACAAATACGTGCGCGGGTGCTAAAAAGAGCAGCATCGGCATGCTTAGCACGTCGTTTGGTAGAAATCCACGTGCGCGTTCTGCCAAAAGCACCATTTGCATGCACATCTTGTGGTTAAGCAGAAAACTTCATCCGCGTCTACCAAAAGATGCATGTGCATGCTTAAAACGCGTTTTCGCACAAATCCGTGCGCGGGTGCTAAAAAGAGCAGCATCGGCATGCTTAGCACGTCGTTTGGTAGAAATCCACGTGCGCGTTCTGCAAAAAGCACCATTTGCATGCACATGTTGTGGTTTTGCAGAAAACTTCATCCGCGTCTACCAAAAGATGCATGTGCATGCTTAAAACGCGTTTTCGCACAAATGCGTGCGCGGGTGCTAAAAAGAGCAGCGTCGGCATGCTTAGCACGTCGTTTGGTAGAAATCCACGTGCGCGTTCTGCAAAAAGCACCATTTGCATGCACATCTTGTGGTTTTGCAGAAAACTTCATCCGCGTCTACCAAAAGATGCATGTGCATGCTTAAAACTCGTTTTCGCACAAATGCGTGCGCGGGTGCTAAAAAGAGCAGCATCGGCATGCTTAGCACGTCGTTTGGTAGAAATCCACGTGCGCGTTCTGCAAAAAGCACCATTTGCATGCACATCTTGTGGTTTTGCAGAAAACTTCATCCGCGTCTACCAAAAGATGCATGTGCATGCTTAAAACGCGTTTTCGCACAAATGCGTGCGCGGGTGCTAAAAAGAGCAGCATCGGCATGCTTAGCACGTCGTTTGGTAGAAATCCACGTGCGCGTTCTGCCAAAAGCACCATTTGCATGCACATCTTGTGGTTTTGCAGAAAACTTCATCCGCGTCTACCAAAAGATGCATGTGCATGCTTAAAACGCGTTTTCGCACAAATCCGTGCGCGGGTGCTAAAAATAGCAGCATCGGCATGCTTAGCACGTCGTTTGGTAGAAATCCACGTGCGCGTTCTGCCAAAAGCACCATTTGCAGGCACATCTTGTGGTTTTGCAGAAAACTTCATCCGCGTCTACCAAAAGATGCATGTGCATGCTTAAAACGCGTTTTCGCACAAATCCGTGCGCGGGTGCTAAAAAGAGCAGCATCGGCATGCTTAGCACGTCGTTTGGTAGAAATCCACGTGCGCGTTCTGCCAAAAGCACCATTTGCATGCACATCTTGTGGTTTTGCAGAAAACTTCATCCGCGTCTACCAAAAGATGCATGTGCATGCTTAAAAACCGTTTTCGCACAAATGCGTGCGCGGGTGCTAAAAAGAGCAGCATCGGCATGCTTAGCACGTCGTTTGGTAGAAATCCACGTGCGCGTTCTGCCAAAAGCACCATTTGCATGCACATCTTGTGGTTTTGCAGAAAACTTCATCCGCGTCTACCAAAAGATGCACGTGCATGCTTAAAACGCGTTTTCGCACAAATCCGTGCGCGGGTGCTAAAAAGAGCAGCATCGGCACGCTTAGCACGTCGTTTGGTAGAAATCCACGTGCGCGTTCTGCAAAAAGCACCATTTGCATGCACATGTTGTGGTTTTGCAGAAAACTTCATCCGCGTCTACCAAAAGATGCATGTGCATGCTTAAAACGCGTTTTCGCACAAATGCGTGCGCGGGTGCTAAAAAGAGCAGCGTCGGCATGCTTAGCACGTCGTTTGGTAGAAATCCACGTGCGCGTTCTGCAAAAAGCACCATTTGCATGCACATCTTGTGGTTTTGCAGAAAACTTCATCCGCGTCTACCAAAAGATGCATGTGCATGCTTAAAACGCGTTTTCGCACAAATCCGTTCGCAGGTGCTAAAAAGAGCAGCATCGGCATGCTTAGCACGTCGTTTGGTAGAAATCCACGTGCGCGTTCTGCCATAAGCACCATTTGCATGCACATCTTGTGGTTTTGCAGAAAACTTCATCCGCGTCTACCAAAAGATGCATGTGGATGCTTAAAACGCGTTTTCGCACAAATCCGTGCGCGGGTGCTAAAAAGAGCAGCATCGGCATGCTAAGCACGTCGTTTGGTAGAAATCCACGTGCGCGTTCTGCCAAAAGCACCATTTGCATGCACATCTTGTGGTTTTGCAGAAAACTTCATCCGCGTCTACCAAAAAATGCATGTGCATGCTTAAAACGCGTTTTCGCACAAATCCGTGCGCGGGTGCTAAAAAGAGCAGCATCGGCATGCCTAGCACGTCGTTTGGTAGAAATCCACGTGCGCGTTCTGCCAAAAGCACCATTTGCATGCACATCTTGTGGTTTTGCAGAAAACTTCATCCGCGTCTACCAAAAGATGCATGTGCATGCTTAAAACGCGTTTTCGCACAAATGCGTGCGCGGGTGCTAAAAAGAGCAGCGTCGGCATGCTTAGCACGTCGTTTGGTAGAAATCCACGTGCGCGTTCTGCAAAAAGCACCATTTGCATGCACATCTTGTGGTTTTGCAGAAAACTTCATCCGCGTCTACCAAAAGATGCATGTGCATGCTTAAAACGCGTTTTCACACAAATGCGTGCGCGGGTGCTAAAAAGAGCAGCATCGGCATGCTTAGCACGTCGTTTGGTAGAAATCCACGTGCGCGTTCTGCCAAAAGCACCATTTGCATGCACATCTTGTGGTTTTGCAGAAAACTTCATGCGCGTCTACCAAAAGATGCATGTGCACGCTTAAAACGCGTTTTCGCACAAATCCGTGCGCGGGTGCTAAAAAGAGCAGCATCGGCATGCTTAGCACGTCGTTTGGTAGAAATCCACGTGCGCGTTCTGCCAAAAGCACCATTTGCATGCACATCTTGTGGTTTTGCAGAAAACTTCATCCGCGTCTACCAAAAGATGCATGTGCATGCTTAAAACGCGTTTTCGCACAAATCCGTGCGCGGGTGCTAAAAAGAGCAGCATCGGCATGCTTAGCACGTCGTTTGGTAGAAATCCACGTGCGCGTTCTGCCAAAAGCACCATTTGCATGCACATCTTGTGGTTTTGCAGAAAACTTCATCCGCGTCTACCAAAAGATGCATGTGCATGCTTAAAACGCGTTTTCGCACAAATACGTGCGCGGGTGCTAAAAAGAGCAGCATCGGCATGCTTAGCATGTCGTTTGGTAGAAATCCACGTGCGCGTTCTGCCAAAAGCACCATTTGCATGCACATCTTGTGGTTAAGCAGAAAACTTCATCCGCGTCTACCAAAAGATGCATGTGCATGCTTAAAACGCGTTTTCGCACAAATCCGTGCGCGGGTGCTAAAAAGAGCAGCATCGGCATGCTTAGCACGTCGTTTGGTAGAAATCCACGTGCGCGTTCTGCAAAAAGCACCATTTGCATGCACATGTTGTGGTTTTGCAGAAAACTTCATCCGCGTCTACCAAAAGATGCATGTGCATGCTTAAAACGCGTTTTCGCACAAATGCGTGCGCGGGTGCTAAAAAGAGCAGCGTCGGCATGCTTAGCACGTCGTTTGGTAGAAATCCACGTGCGCGTTCTGCAAAAAGCACCATTTGCATGCACATCTTGTGGTTTTGCAGAAAACTTCATCCGCGTCTACCAAAAGATGCATGTGCATGCTTAAAACGCGTTTTCGCACAAATGCGTGCGCGGGTGCTAAAAAGAGCAGCATCGGCATGCTTAGCACGTCGTTTGGTAGAAATCCACGTGCGCGTTCTGCAAAAAGCACCATTTGCATGCACATCTTGTGGTTTTGCAGAAAACTTCATCTGCGTCTACCAAAAGATGCATGTGCATGCTTAAAACGCGTTTTCGCACAAATGCGTGCGCGGGTGCTAAAAAGAGCAGCATCGGCATGCTTAGCACGTCGTTTGGTAGAAATCCACGTGCGCGTTCTGCCAAAAGCACCATTTGCATGCACATCTTGTGGTTTTGCAGAAAACTTCATCCGCGTCTACCAAAAGATGCATGTGCATGCTTAAAACGCGTTTTCGCACAAATCCGTGCGCGGGTGCTAAAAAGAGCAGCATCGGCATGCTTAGCACGTCGTTTGGTAGAAATCCACGTGCGCGTTCTGCCAAAAGCACCATTTGCAGGCACATCTTGTGGTTTTGCAGAAAACTTCATCCGCGTCTACCAAAAGATGCATGTGCATGCTTAAAACGCGTTTTCGCACAAATCCGTGCGCGGGTGCTAAAAAGAGCAGCATCGGCATGCTTAGCACGTCGTTTGGTAGAAATCCACGTGCGCGTTCTGCCAAAAGCACCATTTGCATGCACATCTTGTGGTTTTGCAGAAAACTTCATCCGCGTCTACCAAAAGATGCATGTGCATGCTTAAAAACCGTTTTCGCACAAATGCGTGCGCGGGTGCTAAAAAGAGCAGCATCGGCATGCTTAGCACGTCGTTTGGTAGAAATCCACGTGCGCGTTCTGCCAAAAGCACCATTTGCATGCACATCTTGTGGTTTTGCAGAAAACTTCATCCGCGTCTACCAAAAGATGCACGTGCATGCTTAAAACGCGTTTTCGCACAAATCCGTGCGCGGGTGCTAAAAAGAGCAGCATCGGCATGCTTAGCACGTCGTTTGGTAGAAATCCACGTGCGCGTTCTGCAAAAAGCACCATTTGCATGCACATGTTGTGGTTTTGCAGAAAACTTCATCCGCGTCTACCAAAAGATGCATGTGCATGCTTAAAACGCGTTTTCGCACAAATGCGTGCGCGGGTGCTAAAAAGAGCAGCGTCGGCATGCTTAGCACGTCGTTTGGTAGAAATCCACGTGCGCGTTCTGCAAAAAGCACCATTTGCATGCACATCTTGTGGTTTTGCAGAAAACTTCATCCGCGTCTACCAAAAGATGCATGTGCATGCTTAAAACGCGTTTTCGCACAAATGCGTGCGCGGGTGCTAAAAAGAGCAGCATCGGCATGCTTAGCACGTCGTTTGGTAGAAATCCACGTGCGCGTTCTGCCAAAAGCACCATTTGCATGCACATCTTGTGGTTTTGCAGAAAACTTCATCCGCGTCTACCAAAAGATGCATGTGCACGCTTAAAACGCGTTTTCGCACAAATCCGTGCGCGGGTGCTAAAAAGAGCAGCATCGGCATGCTTAGCACGTCGTTTGGTAGAAATCCACGTGCGCGTTCTGCCAAAAGCACAATTTGCATGCACATCTTGTGGTTTTGCAGAAAACTTCATCCGCGTCTACCAAAAGATGCATGTGCATGCTTAAAACGCGTTTTCGCACAAATCCGTGCGCGGGTGCTAAAAAGAGCAGCATCGGCATGCTTAGCACGTCGTTTGGTAGAAATCCACGTGCGCGTTCTGCAAAAAGCACCATTTGCATGCACATCTTGTGGTTTTGCAGAAAACTTCATCCGCGTCTACCAAAAGATGCATGTGCATGCTTAAAACGCGTTTTCGCACAAATCCGTGCGCGGGTGCTAAAAAGAGCAGCATCGGCATGCTTAGCACGTCGTTTGGTAGAAATCCACGTGCGCGTTCTGCCAAAAGCACCATTTGCATGCACATCTTGTGGTTTTGCAGAAAACTTCATCCGCGTCTACCAAAAGATACATGTGCATGCTTAAAACGCGTTTTCGCACAAATGCGTGCGCGGGTGCTAAAAAGAGCAGCATCGGCATGCTTAGCACGTCGTTTGGTAGAAATTCACGTGCGCGTTCTGCCAAAAGCACCATTTGCATGCACATCTTGTGGTTTTGCAGAAAACTTCATCCGCGTCTACCAAAAGATGCATGTGCATGCTTAAAACGCGTTTTCGCACAAATCCGTGCGCGGGTGCTAAAAAGAGCAGCATCGGCATGCTTAGCACGTCGTTTGGTAGAAATCCACGTGCGCGTTCTGCCAAAAGCACCATTTGCATGCACATCTTGTGGTTTTGCAGAAAACTTCATCCGCGTCTACCAAAAGATGCATGTGCATGCTTAAAACGCGTTTTCGCACAAATGCGTGCGCGGGTGCTAAAAAGAGCAGCATCGGCATGCTTAGCACGTCGTTTGGTAGAAATCCACGTGCGCGTTCTGCCAAAAGCACCATTTGCATGCACATCTTGTGGTTTTGCAGAAAACTTCATCCGCGTCTACCAAAAGATGCATGTGCATGTTTAAACGCGTTTTCGCACAAAAAGAGCAGCATCGGCATGCTTAGCACGTCGTTTGGTAGAAATCCACGTGCGCGTTCTGCAAAAAGCACCATTTGCATGCACATGTTGTGGTTTTGCAGAAAACTTCATCCGCGTCTACCAAAAGATGCATGTGCATGCTTAAAACGCGTTTTCGCACAAATGCGTGCGCGGGTGCTAAAAAGAGCAGCGTCGGCATGCTTAGCACGTCGTTTGGTAGAAATCCACGTGCGCGTTCTGCAAAAAGCACCATTTGCATGCACATCTTGTGGTTTTGCAGAAAACTTCATCCGCGTCTACCAAAAGATGCATGTGCATGCTTAAAACGCGTTTTCGCACAAATGCGTGCGCGGGTGCTAAAAAAGAGCAGCATCGGCATGCTTAGCACGTCGTTTGGTAGAAATCCACGTGCGCGTTCTGCCAAAAGCACCATTTGCATGCACATCTTGTGGTTTTGCAGAAAACTTCATCCGCGTCTACCAAAAGATGCATGTGCACGCTTAAAACGCGTTTTCGCACAAATCCGTGCGCGGGTGCTAAAAAGAGCAGCATTCGGCATGCTTAGCACGTCGTTTGGTAGAAATCCACGTGCGCGTTCTGCCAAAAGCACAATTTCCATGCACATCTTGTGGTTTTGCAGAAAACTTCATCCGCGTCTACCAAAAGATGCATGTGCATGCTTAAAACGCGTTTTCGCACAAATCCGTGCGCGGGGTGCTAAAAAGAGCAGCATCGGCATGCTTAGCACGTCGTTTGGTAGAAATCCACGTGCGCGTTCTGCAAAAAGCACCATTTGCATGCACATCTTGTGGTTTTGCAGAAAACTTCATCCGCGTCTACCAAAAGATGCATGTGCATGCCTTAAAACGCGTTTTCGCACAAATCCGTGCGCGGGTGCTAAAAAGAGCAGCATCGGCATGCTTAGCACGTCGTTTGGTAGAAATCCACGTGCGCGTTCTGCCAAAAAGCACCATTTGCATGCACATCTTGTGGTTTTGCAGAAAACTTCATCCGCGTCTACCAAAAGATACATGTGCATGCTTAAAACGCGTTTTCGCACAAATGCGTGCGCGGGGTGCTAAAAAGAGCAGCATCGGCATGCTTAGCACGTCGTTTGGTAGAAATTCACGTGCGCGTTCTGCCAAAAGCACCATTTGCATGCACATCTTGTGGTTTTGCAGAAAACTTCATCCGCGTCTACCAAAAGAGGCATGTGCATGCTTAAAACGCGTTTTTCGCACAAATCCGTGCGCGGGTGCTAAAAAAGAGCAGCATCGGCATGCTTAGCACGTCGTTTGGTAGAAATCCACGTGCGCGTTCTGCAAAAAGCACCATTTGCATGCACATATTGTGGTTTTGCAGAAAACTTCATCCGCGTCTACCAAAAGATGCATGTGCATGCTTAAAACGTGTTTTCGCACAAATGCGTGCGCGGGTGCTAAAAAGAGCAGCATCGGCATGCTTAGCACGTCGTTTGGTAGAAATCCACGTGCACGTTCTGCAAAAAGCACCATTTGCATGCACATCTTGTGGTTTTGCAGAAAACTTCATCCGCGTCTACCAAAAGATGCATGTGCATGCTTAAAACGCGTTTTCGCACAAATCCGTGCGCGGGTGCTAAAAAAGAGCAGCATCGGCATGCTTAGCACGTCGTTTGGTAGAAATCCACGTGCGCGTTCTGCCAAAAGCACCATTTGCATGCACATCTTGTGGTTTTGCAGAAAACTTCATCCGCGTCTACCAAAAAGATGCATGTGCATGCTTAAAACGCGTTTTCGCACAAATCCGTGCGCGGGTGCTAAAAAGAGCAGCATCGGCATGCTTAGCACGTCGTTTGGTAGAAATCCACGTGCGTGTTCTGCCAAAAGCACCATTTGCATGCACATCTTGTAGTTTTGCAGAAAACTTCATCCGCGTCTTCCAAAAGATGCATGTGCATGCTTAAAACGCGTTTTCGCACAAATCCGCGCGCGGGTGCTAAAAAGAGCAGCATCGGCATGCTTAGCACGTCGTTTGGTAGAAATCGACGTGCGCGTTCTGCCAAAAGCACCATTTGCATGCACATCTTGTGGTTTTGCAGAAAACTTCATCCGCGTCTACCAAAAGATGCATGTGCATGCTTAAAAACGCGTTTTCGCACAAATCCTTGCGCGGGTGCTAAAAAGAGCAGCATCGGCATGCTTAGCACGTCGTTTGGTAGAAATCCACGTGCGCGTTCTGCAAAAAGCACCATTTGCATGCACATCTTGTGGTTTTGCAGAAAACTTCATCCGCGTCTACCAAAAGATGCATGTGCATGCTTAAAAACGCGTTTTCGCACAAATGCGTGCGCGGGTGCTAAAAAGAGCAGCATCGGCATGCTTAGCACGTCGTTTGGTAGAAATCCGCGTGCGCGTTCTGCCAAAAGCACCATTTGCATGCACATCTTGTGGTTTTGTGCAGAAAACTTCATCCGCGTCTACCAAAAGATGCATGTGCATGCTTAAAACGCGTTTTCGCACAAATTCCGTGCGCGGGTGCTAAAAAGAGCAGCATCGGCATGCTTAGCACGTCGTTTGGTAGAAATCCACGTGCGCGTTCTGCAAAAAGCACCATTTGCATGCACATCTTGTGGTTTTGCAGAAAACTTCATCCGCGTCTACCAAAAGATGCATGTGCATGCTTAAAACGCGTTTTCGCACAAATGCGTGCGCGGGTGCTAAAAAGAGCAGCATCGGCATGCTTAGCACGTCGTTTGGTAGAAATCCACGTGCGCGTTCTGCAAAAAGCACCATTTGCATGCACATCTTGTGGGTTTTGCAGAAAACTTCATCCGCGTCTACCAAAAGATGCATGTGCATGCTTAAAACGCGTTTTCCGCACAAATCCGTGCGCGGGTGCTAAAAAGAGCAGCATCGGCATGCTTAGCACGTCGTTTGGTAGAAATCCACGTGCGCGTTCTGCCAAAAGCACCATTTGCATGCACATCTTCTGGTTTTGCAGAAAACTTCATCCGCGTCTACCAAAAGATGCATGTGCATGCTTAAAACGCGTTTTTCGCACAAATCCGTGCGGGGGGTGCTAAAAAGAGCAGCATCGGCATGCGTAGCACGTCGTTTGGTAGAAATCCACGTGCGCGTTCTGCCTAAAGCACCATTTGCATGCACATCTTGCGGTTTTGCAGAAAACTTCATCCGCGTCTACCAAAAGATGCATGTGCATGCTTAAAACGCGTTTTCGCACAAATGCGTGCGCGGGTGCTAAAAAGAGCAGCATCGGCATGCTTAGCACGTCGTTTGGTAGACATCCACGTGCGCGTTCTGCCAAAAGCACCATTTGCACGCACATCTTGTGGTTTTGCAGGAAAACTTCATCCGCGTCTACCAAAAGATGCATGTGCATGCTTAAAACGCCTTTTCGCACAAATGCGTGCGCGGGTGCTAAAAAGAGCAGCATCGGCATGCTTAGCACGTCTCGTTTGGTTGAAATCCACGTGCGCGTTCTGCCAAAAGCACCATTTGCATGCACATCTTGTGGTTTTGCAGAAAACTTCATCCGCGTCTACCAAAAGATGCATGTGCATGCTTAAAACGCGTTTTTCGCACAAATGCGTGCGCGGGTGCTAAAAAGAGCAGCATCGGCATGCTTAGCACGTCGTTTGGTAGAAATCCACGTGCGCGTTCTGCCAAAAGCACCATTTGCATGCACATCTTGTGGTTTTGCAGAAAACTTCATCCGCGTCTACCAAAAGATGCATGTGCATGCTTAAAACCGTTTTCGCACAAATCCGTGCGCGGGTGCTAAAAAGAGCAGCATCGGCATGCTTAGCACGTCGTTTGGTAGAAATCCACGTGCGCGTTCTGCAAAAAGCACCATTTGCATGCACATGTTGTGGTTTTGCAGAAAACTTCATCCGCGTCTACCAAAAGATGCATGCGCATGCTTAAAACGCGTTTTCGCACAAATGCGTGCGCGGGTGCTAAAAAGAGCAGCGTCGGCATGCTTAGCACGTCGTTTGGTAGAAATCCACGTGCGCGTTCTGCAAAAAGCACCATTTGCATGCACATCTTGTGGTTTTGCAGAAAACTTCATCCGCGTCTACCAAAAGATGCATGTGCACGCTTAAAACGCGTTTTCGCACAAATGCGTGCGCGGGGTGCTAAAAAGAGCAGCATCGGCATGCTTAGCACGTCGTTTGGTAGAAATCCACGTGCGCGTTCTGCCAAAAGCACCATTTGCATGCACATCTTGTGGTTTTGCAGAAAACTTCATCCCGCGTCTACCAAAAGATGCATGTGCACGCTTAAAACGCGTTTTCGCACAAATCCGTGCGCGGGTGCTAAAAAGAGCAGCATCGGCATGCTTAGCACGTCGTTTGGTAGAAATCCACGTGCGCGTTCTGCCAAAAGCACCATTTGCATGCACATCTTGTGGTTTTGCAGAAAACTTCATCCGCGTCTACCAAAAGATGCACGTGCATGCTTAAAACGCGTTTTTCGCACAAATCCGTGCGCGGGTGCTAAAAAGAGCAGCATCGGCATGCTTAGCACGTCGTTTGGTAGAAATCCACGTGCGCGTTTCTGCCAAAAGCACCATTTGCATGCACATCTTGTGGTTTTGCAGAAAACTTCATCCGCGTCTACCAAAAGATGCATGTGCATGCTTAAAACGCGTTTTCGCACAAATCCGTGCGCGGGGTGCTAAAAAGAGCAGCATCGGCATGCTTAGCACGTCGTTTGGTAGAAATCCACGTGCGCGTTCTGCAAAAAAGCACCATTTGCATGCACATGTTGTGGTTTTGCAGAAAACTTCATCCGCGTCTACCAAAAGATGCATGTGCATGCTTAAAACGCGTTTTCGCACAAATGCGTGCGCGGGTGCTAAAAAGAGCAGCGTCGGCATGCTTAGCACGTCGTTTGGTAGAAATCCACGTGCGCGTTCTGCAAAAAGCACCATTTGCATGCACATCTTGTGGTTTTGCAGAAAACTTCATCCGCGTCTACCAAAAGATGCATGTGCATGCTTAAAAACGCGTTTTCGCACAAATGCGTGCGCGGGTGCTAAAAAGAGCAGCATCGGCATGCTTAGCACGTCGTTTGGTAGAAATCCACGTGCGCGTTCTGCCAAAAGCACCATTTGCATGCACATCTTGTGGTTTTGCAGAAAACTTTCATCCGCGTCTACCAAAAGATGCATGTGCACGCTTAAAACGCGTTTTCGCACAAATCCGTGCGCGGGTGCTAAAAAGAGCAGCATCGGCATGCTTAGCACGTCGTTTGGTAGAAATCCACGTGCGCGTTCTGCCAAAAGCACCATTTGCATGCACATCTTGTGGTTTTGCAGAGAACTTCATCCGCGTCTACCAAAAGATGCATGTGCATGCTTAAAACGCGTTTTCGCACAAATCCGTGCGCGGGGTGCTAAAAAGAGCAGCATCGGCATGCTTAGCACGTCGTTTGGTAGAAATCCACGTGCGCGTTCTGCCAAAAGCACCATTTGCATGCACATATTGCGGTTTTTGCAGAAAACTTCATCCGCGTCTACCAAAAGATGCATGTGCACGCTTTAAAACGCGTTTTCGCACAAATCCGTGCGCGGGTGCTAAAAAGAGCAGCATCGGCATGCTTAGCACGTCGTTTGGTAGAAATCCACGTGCGCGTTCTGCCAAAAGCACCATTTGCATGCACATCTTGTGGTTTTGCAGAAAACTTCATCCGCGTCTACCAAAAGATGCATGTGCATGCTTAAAACGCGTTTTCGCACAAATCTGTGCGCGGGTGCTAAAAAGAGCAGCATCGGCATGCTTAGCACGTCGTTTGGTAGAAATCCACGTGCGGCGTTCTGCCAAAAGCACCATTTGCATGCACATCTTGTGGTTTTGCAGAAAACTTCATCCGCGTCTACCAAAAGATGCATGTGCATGCTTAAAACGCGTTTTCGCACAAATCCGTGCGCGGGTGCTAAAAAGAGCAGCATCGGCATGCTTAGCACGTCGTTTGGTAGAAATCCACGTGCGCGTTCTGCCAAAAGCACCATTTGCATGCACATCTTGTGGTTTTGCAGAAAACTTCATCCGCGTCTACCAAAAGATGGCATGTGCATGCTTAAAACGCGTTTTCGCACAAATCCCGTGCGCGGGTGCTAAAAAAAGCAGCATCGGGCATGCTTAGCACGTCGTTTGGTAGAAATCCACGTGCGCGTTTCTGCCAAAAGCACCATTTGCATGCACATCTTGTGGTTTTGCAGAAAACTTCATCCGCGTCTACCAAAATATGCATGTGCATGCTTAAAACGCGTTTTTCGCACAAATCCGTGCGCGGGTGCTAAAAAGAGCAGCATCGGCATGCTTAGCACGTCGTTTGGTAGAAATCCACGTGCGCGTTCTGCCAAAAGCACCATTTGCATGCACATCTTCTGGTTTTGCAGAAAACTTCATCCGCGTCTACCAAAAGATGCATGTGCATGCTTAAAACGCGTTTTCGCACAAATCCGTGCGGGGGTGCTAAAAAGAGCAGCATCGGCATGCGTAGCACGTCGTTTGGTAGAAATCCACGTGCGCGTTCTGCCAAAAGCACCATTTGCATGCACATCTTGTGGTTTTGCAGAAAACTTCATCCCGCGTCTACCAAAAGATGCATGTGCATGCTTAAAACGCGTTTTCGCCACAAAATGCGTGCGCGGGTGCTAAAAAGAGCAGCATCGGCATGCTTAGCACGTCGTTTGGTAGAACATCCACGTGCGCGTTCTGCCAAAAGCACCATTTGCACGCACATCTTGTGGTTTGTGCAGAAAAACTTCATCCGTGTCTACCAAAGATGCATGTGCATGCTTAAAACGCCTTTTCGCACAAATGCGTGCGCGGGTGCTAAAAAGAGCAGCATCGGCATGCTTAGCACGTCGTTTGGTTGAAATCCACGTGCGCGTTCTGCCAAAAGCACCATTTGCATGCACATATTGTGGTTTTGCAGAAAACTTCATCCGCGTCTACCAAAAGATGCATGTGCATGCTTAAAACGCGTTTTTGCACAAATCCGTGCGCGGGTGCTAAAAAGAGCAGCATCGGCATGCTTAGCACGTCGTTTGGTAGAAATCCACGTGCGCGTTCTGCGAAAAGCACCATTTGCATGCACATTTTGTGGTTTTGCAGAAAACTTCATCCGCGTCTACCAAAAGATGCATGTGCATGCTTAAAAACGCGTTTTCGCACAAATCCCGTGCGCGGGTGCTAAAAAGAGCAGCATCGGCATGCTTAAGCACGTCGTTTGGTAGAAATCCACGTGGCGCGTTCTGCCAAAAGCACCATTTGCATGCACATCTTGTGGTTTTGCAGAAAACTTCATTCGCGTCTACCAAAAGATGCATGTGCATGCTTAAAAACGCGTTTTCGCACAAATCCGTGCGGCGGGTGCTAAAAAGAGCAGCATCGGCATGCTTAGCACGTCGTTTGGTAGAAATCCACGTGCGCGTTCTGCCCAAAAGCACCATTTGCATGCACATCTTGTGGTTTTGCAGAAAACTTCATCCGCGTCCTACCAAAAGATGCATGTGCATGCTTAAAACGCGTTTTCGCACAAATCCGTGCGCGGGTGCTAAAAAGAGCAGCATCGGCATGCTTAGCACGTCGTTTGGTAGAAATCCACGTGCGCGTTCTGCAAAAGCACCATTTGCATGCACATCTTCTGGTTTTGCAGAAAACTTCATCCGCGTCTACCAAAAGATGCATGTGCATGCTTAAAACGCGTTTTCGCACAAATCCGTGCGGGGGTGCTAAAAAAGAGCAGCATCGGCATGCTTAGCACGTCGTTTGGTAGAAATCCACGTGCGCGTTCTGCCAAAAGCACCATTTTGCATGCACATCTTGTGGTTTTGCAGAAAACTTCATCCGCGTCTACCAAAAGATGCATGTGCATGCTTAAAACGCGTTTTCGCACAAATCCGTGCGCGGGTGCTAAAAAGAGCAGCATCGGCATGCTTAGCACGTCGTTTGGTAGAAATCCACGTGCGCGTTCTGCCAAAAGCACCATTTGCATGCACATCTTGTGGTTTTGCAGAAAACTTCATCCGCGTCTACCAAAAGATTGCATGTGCATGCTTAAAACGCGTTTTCGCACAAATCCGTGCGCGGGTGCTAAAAAAGAGCAGCATCGGCATGCTTAGCACGTCGTTTGGTAGAAATCCACGTGCGCGTTCTGCCAAAAGCACCATTTGCATGCACATCTTGAGGTTTTGCAGAACACTTCATCCGCGTCTACCAAAAGATGCATGTGCATGCTTAAAACGCCGTTTTCGCACAAATCCGTGCGCGGGTGCTAAAAAGAGCAGCATCGGCATGCTTAGCACGTCGTTTGGTAGAAAACCACGTGCGCGTTCTGCCAAAAGCACCATTTGCATGCACATCTTGTGGTTTTGCAGAAAACTTCATCCGCGTCTACCAAAAGATGCATGTGCATGCTTAAAACGCGTTTTCGCACAAATGCGTGCGCGGGTGCTAAAAAGAGCAGCATCGGCATGCTTAGCACGTCGTTTGGTAGAAATCCACGTGCGCGTTCTGCCAAAAAGCACCATTTGCATGCACATTTTGTGGTTTTGCAGAAAACTTTCCGCGTCTACCAAAAGATACACGTGCACGCTTAAAACGCGTTTTCGCACAAATCCGTGCGCGGGTGCTAAAAAGAGCAGCATCGGCATGCTTAGCACGTCGTTTGGTAGAAATCCACGTGCGCGTTCTGCAAAAAGCACCATTTGCTGCACATGTTGTGGTTTTTCAGAAAACTTCATCCGCGTCTACCAAAAGATGCATGTGCATGCTTAAAACGCGTTTTCGCACAAATGCGTGCGCGGGTGCTAAAAAGAGCAGCATCGGCATGCTTAGCACGTCGTTTGGTAGAAATCCACGTGCGCGTTCTGCAAAAAGCACCATTTGCATGCACATCTTGTGGATTTGCAGAAAACTTCATCCGCGTCTACCAAAAGATGCATGTGCATGCTTAAAACGCGTTTTCGCACAAATGCGTGCGCGGGTGCTAAAAAGAGCAGCATCGGGCATGCTTAGCACGTCGTTTGGTAGAAATCCACGTGCGTGTTCTGCCAAAAAGCACCATTTGCATGCACATCTTGTGGTTTTTGCAGAAAAACTTCATCCGCGTCTACCAAAAGATGCATGTGCATGCTTAAAACGCGTTTTCGCACAAATCCGTGCGCGGGTTGCAAAAAAAAAGCAGCATCGGCATGCTTAGCACGTCGTTTGGTAGAAATCCACGTGCGCATTCTGCCAAAAGCACCATTTGCATGCACATCTTGTGGTTTTGCAGAAAACTTCATCCGCGTCTACCAAAAGATGGATGTGCATGCTTAAAACGCGTTTTCACACAAATCCGTGCGCGGGTGCTAAAAAGAGCAGCATCGGCATGCTTAGCACCGTCGTTTGGTAGAAATCCACGTGCGCGTTCTGCCAAAAGCACCATTTGCATGCACATATTGTGGTTTTTGCAGAAAACTTCATCCGCATCTACCAAAAGATGCAGGTGCATGCTTTAAAACGCGTTTTCGCACAAATCCGTGCGCGGGGTGCTAAAAAGAGCAGCATCGGCATGCTTAGCACGTCGTTTGGTAGAAATCCACGTGCGCGTTCTGCCAAAAGCACCATTTGCATGCACATCTTGTGGTTTTGCAGAAAACTTCATACGCGTCTACCAAAAGATGCATGTGCATGCTTAAAACGCGTTTTTCGCACAAATCCGTGCGCGGGTGCTAAAAAGAGCAGCATCGGCATGCTTAGCACCGTCGTTTGGTAGAAATCCACGTGCGCGTTCTGCCAAAAGCACCATTTGCATGCACATCTTCTGGTTTTGCAGAAAACTTCATCCGCGTCTACCAAAAGATGCATGTGCATGCTTAAAACGCGTTTTCGCACAAATCCGTGCGCGCGGGTGCTAAAAAGAGCAGCATCGGCATGCTTAGCACGTCGTTTGGTAGAAATCCACGTGCGCGTTCTGCAAAAAAGCACCATTTGCATGCACATCTTGTGGTTTTGCAGAAAAACTTCATCCGCGTCTACCAAAAGATGCATGTGCAATGCTTAAAACGCGTTTTCGCACAAATCCGTGCGCGGGTGCTAAAAAGAGCAGCATCGGCATGCTTAGCACGTCGTCTGGTAGAAATCCACGTGCGCGTTCTGCAAAAAGCACCATTTCCATGCACATCTTGTGGTTTTGCAGAAAACTTCATCCGCGTCTACCAAAAGATGCATGTGCATGCTTAAAACGCGTTTTCGCACAAATGCGTGCGCGGGTGCTAAAAAGAGCAGCATCGGCATGCTTAGCACGTCGTTTGGTAGAAATCCACGGTGCGCGTTCTGCCAAAAGCACCATTTGCATGCACATCTTGTGGTTTTGCAGAAAACTTCATCCGCGTCTACCAAAAGATGCATGTGCATGCTTAGCACGTCGTTTGGTAGAAATCCACGTGCGCGTTCTGCCAAAAGCACCATTTTGCATGCACATCTTGTGGTTTTGCAGAAAACTTCATCCGCGTCTACCAAAAGATGCATGTGCTCATGCTTAAAACGCGTTTTCGCACAAATGCGTGCGCGGGTGCTAAAAAGAGCAGCATCGGCATGCTTAGCACGTCGTTTGGTAGAAATCCACGTGCGCGTTCTGCCAAAAGCACCATTTGCATGCACATCTTGTGGTTTTGCAGAAAACTTCATCCGCGTCTACCGAAAGATGCATGTGCATGCTTAAAGCGACGTTTTTCGCACAAATCCGTGCGCGGGGTGCTAAAAGAGCAGCATCGGCATGCTTAGCACGTCGTTTGGTAGAAATCCACGTGCGCGTTCTGCCAAAAGCACCATTTGCATGCACATCTTGTGGTTTTGCAGAAAACTTCATCCGCGTCTACCAAAAGATGCATGTGCATGCTTAAAACGCGTTTTCGCACAAATCCGTGCGCGGGTGCTAAAAAGAGCAGCATCGGCATGCTTTAGCACGTCGTTTGGTAGAAATCCACGTGCGCGTTCTGCCAAAAGCACCATTTGCATGCACATCTTGTGGTTTTGCAGAAATCTTCATCCGCGTCTACCAAATGATGCATGTGCATGCTTAAAACGCGTTTTCGCACAAATCCGTGCGCGGGTGCTAAAAAGAGCAGCATCGGCATGCTTAGCACGTCGTTTGGTAGAAATCCACGTGCGCGTTCTGCCAAAAGCACCATTTGCATGCACATCTTGTGGGTTTTGCAGAAAACTTCATCCGCGTCTACCAAAAGAATGCATGTGCATGCTTAAAACGCGTTATCGCACCAAATCCGTGCGCGGGTGCTAAAAAGAGCAGCATCGGCATGCTTAGCACGTCGTTTGGTAGAAATCCCACGTGCGCGTTCCTGCCAAAAGCACCATTTGCATGCACATCTTGTGGTTTTGCAGAAAACTTCATCCGCGTCTACCAAAAGATGCATGTGCATGCTTAAAACGCGTTTTCGCACAAATCCGTGCGCGGTTGCTAAAAAGAGCAGCATCGGCATGCTTAGCACGTCGTTTGGTAGAAATCCACGTGCGCGTTCTGCCAAAAGCACCATTTGCATGCACATCTTGTGGTTTTGCAGAAAACTTCATCCGCGTCTACCAAAAGATGCATGTGCATGCTTAAAACGCGTTTTCGCACAAATGCGTGCGCGGGGTGCTAAAAAGAGGCAGCATCGGCATGCTTAGCACGTCGTTTGGTAGAAATTCACGTGCGCGTTCTGCCAAAAGCACCATTTGCTTGCACATCTTGTGGTTTTGCAGAAAACTTCATCCGCGTCTACCAAAAGATGCATGTGCATGCTTAAAACGCGTTTTCGCACAAATCCGTGCGCGGGTGCTAAAAAGAGCAGCATCGGCATGCTTAGCACGTCGTTTGGTAGAAATCCACGTGCGCGTTCTGCCAAAAGCACCATTTTGCATGCACATCTTGTGGTTTTGCAGAAAACTTCATCGGCGTCTACCAAAAGATGCATGTGCATGCTTAAAACGCGTTTTCGCACAAATCCGTGCGCGGGTGCTAAAAAAGAGCAGCATCGGCATGCTTAGCACGTCGTTTGGTAGAAATCCACGTTCGCGTTCTGCCAAAAGCACCATTTGCATGCACATCTTGTGGTTTTGCAGAAATCTTCATCCGCGTCTACCAAAAGATGCATGTGCATGCTTAAAAACGCGTTTTCGCACAAATCCGTGCGCGGGGTGCTAAAAAGAGCAGCATCGGCATGCTTAGCACGTCGTTTTGGTAGAAATCCACGTGCGCGTTCTGCCAAAAGCACCATTTGCATGCACATCTTGTGGTTTTTGCAGAAAACTTCATCCGCGTCTACCAAAAGATGCATGTGCATGCTTAAAACGCGTATTCGCACAAATCCGTGCGCGGGTGCTAAAAAGAGCAGCATCGGCATGACACACGCGAGACAGATTGCTTAGCACGTCGTTTGGTAGAAATCCACGTGCGCGTTCTGCCAAAAGCACCATTTGCATGCACATCTTGTGGTTTTGCAGAAAACTTCATCCGCGTCTACCAAAAGATGCATGTGCATGCTTAAAACGCGTTTTCGCACAAATCCGTGCGCGGGTGCTAAAAAGAGCAGCATCGGCATGCTTAGCACGTCGTTTGGTAGAAATCCACGTGCGCGTTCTGCCAAAAGCACTATTTGCATGCACATCTTGTGGTTCTGCAGAAAACTTCATCCGCGTCTACCAAAAGATGCAGGTGCATGCTTAAAACGCGTTTTCGCACAAATCCGTGCGCGGGTGCTAAAAAGAGCAGCATCGGCATGCTTAGCACGTCGTTTGGTAGAAATCCACGTGCGCGTTCTGCCAAAAGCACCATTTGCATGCACATCTTGTGGTTTTGCAGAAAACTTCATCCGCGTCTACCAAAAGATGCATGTGCATGCTTAAACCGCGTTTTCGCACAAATCCGTGCGCGGGTGCTAAAAAGAGCAGCATCGGCATGCTTAGCACGTCGTTTGGTAGAAATCCACGTGCGCGTTCTGCCAAAAGCACCATTTGCATGCACATCTTCTGGTTTTGCAGAAAACTTCATCCGCGTCTACCAAAAGATGCATGTGCATTGCTTAAAACGCGTTTTCGCACAAATCCGTGGGCGGGTGCTAAAAAGAGCAGCATCGGCATGCTTAGCACGTCGTTTGGTAGAAATCCACGTGCGCGTTCTGCCAAAAGTACCAATTGCATGCACATCTTGTGGTTTTGCAGAAAACTTCATCCGCGTCTACCAAAAGATGCATGTGCATGCTTAAAACGCGTTTTCGCACAAATCCGTGCGCGGGGTGCTAAAAAGAGCAGCATCGGCATGCTTAGCACGTCGTTTGGTAGAACTCCACGTGCGCGTTCTGCCAAAAGCACCATTTGCATGCACATCTTATGGTTTTGCAGAAAACTTCATCCGCGTCTACCAAAAGATGCATGTGCATGCTTTAAAACGCGGTTTTCGCACAAATCCGTGCGCGGGTGCTAAAAAGAGCAGCATCGGCATGCCTAGCACGTCGTTTGGTAGAAATCCACGTGCGCATTCTGCAAAAAGCACCATTTGCATGCACATCTTGTGGTTTTGCAGAAAACTTCATACGCGTCTACCAAAAGATGCATGTGCATGCTTAAAACGCGTTTTGCACAAATCCGTGCGCGGGTGCTAAAAAGAGCAGCATCGGCATGCTTAGCACGTCGTTTGGTAGAAATCCACGTGCGCGTTCTGCAAAAAGCACCATTTGCATGCACATCTTGTGGTTTTGCAGAAAACTTCATCCGCGTCTACCAAAATATGCATGTGCATGAATAAAACGCGTTTTCGCACAAATCCGTGGGCGGGTGCTAAAAAGAGCAGCATCGGCATGCTTAGCACGTCGTTTGGTAGAAATCCACGTGCGCGTTCTGCCAAAAGCACCATTTGCATGCACATCTTGTGGTTTTGCAGAAAACTTCATCCGCGTCTACCAAAAGATGCATGTGCATGCTTGAAACGCGTTTTCGCACAAATCCGTGCGCGGGTGCTAAAAAGAGCAGCATCGGCATGCTTAGCACGTCGTTTGGTAGAAATCCACGTGCGCGTTCTGCCAAAAGCACCATTTGCATGCACATCTTGTGGTTTTGCAGAAAACTTCATCCGCGTCTACCAAAAGATGCATGTGCATGCTTAAAACGCGTTTTCGCACAAATGCGTGCGCGGGTGCTAAAAAGAGCAGCATCGGCATGCTTAGCACGTCGTTTGGTAGAAATCCACGTGCGCGTTCTGCCAAAAGTAGCATTTGCATGCACATCTTGTGGTTTTGCAGAAAACTTCATCCGCGTCTATCAAAAGATGCATGTGCATGCTTAAAACGCGTTTTCGCACAAATGCGTGCGCGGGTGCTAAAAAGAGCAGCATCGGCATGCTTAGCACGTCGTTTGGTAGAAATCCACGTGCGCGTTCTGCCAAAAGCACCATTTGCATGCACATCTTGTGGTTTTGCAGAAAACTTCATCCGCGTCTACCAAAAGATGCATGTGCATGCTTAAAACGCGTTTTCGCACAAATCCGTGCGCGGGTGCTAAAAAGAGCAGCATCGGCATGCCTAGCACGTCGTTTGGTAGAAATCCACGTGCGCATTCTGCAAAAAGCACCATTTGCATGCACATCTTGTGGTTTTGCAGAAAACTTCATACGCGTCTACCAAAAGATGCATGTGCATGCTTAAAACGCGTTTTCGCACAAATGCGTGCGCGGGTGCGAAAAAAGAGCAGCATCGGCATGCTTAGCACGTCGTTTGGTAGAAATCCACGTGCGCGTTCTGCAAAAAGCACCATTTGCATGCACATCTTGTGGTTTTGCAGAAAACTTCATCCGCGTCTACCAAAAGATGCATGTGCATGCTTAAAACGCGTTTTCGCACAAATGCGTGCGCGGGTGCTAAAAAGAGCAGCATCGGCATGCTTAGCACGTCGTTTGGTAGAAATCCACGTGCGCATTCTGCAAAAAGCGCCATTTGCATGCACATCTTGTGGTTTTGCAGAAAACTTCATCCGCGTCTACCAAAAGATGCATGTGCATGCTTAAAACGCGTTTTCGCACAAATGCGTGCGCGGGTGCTAAAAAGAGCAGCATCGGCATGCTTAGCACGTCGTTTGGTAGAAATCCACGTGCGCGTTCTGCCAAAAGCACCATTTGCATGCACATCTTGTGGTTTTGCAGAAAACTTCATCCGCGTCTACCAAAAGATGCATGTGCATGCTTAAAACGCGTTTTCCGCACAAATCCGTGCGCGGGTGCTAAAAAGAGCAGCATCGGCATGCTTAGCACGTCGTTTGGTAGAAATCCACGTGCGCGTTCTGCAAAATGCACCATTTGCATGCACATCTTGTGGTTTTGCAGAAAACTTCATACGCGTCTACCAAAAGATGCATGTGCATGCTTAAAACGCGTTTTCGCACAAATGCGTGCGCGGGTGCGAAAAAGAGCAGCATCGGCATGCTTAGCACGTCGTTTGGTAGAAATCCACGTGCGCGTTCTGCAAAAAGCACCATTTGCATGCACATCTTGTGGTTTTGCAGAAAACTTCATCCGCGTCTACCAAAAGATGCATGTGCATGCTTAAAACGCGTTTTCGCACAAATAGCCGTGCGCGGGTGCTAAAAAGAGCAGCATCGGCATGCTTAGCACGTCGTTTGGTAGAAATACACGTGCGCATTCTGCAAAAAGCGCCATTTGCATGCACATCTTGTGGTTTTGCAGAAAACTTCATCCGCGTCTACCAAAAGATGCATGTGCATGCTTAAAACGCGTTTTCGCACAAATGCGTGCGCGGGTGCTAAAAAGAGCAGCATCGGCATGCTTAGCACGTCGTTTGGTAGAAATCCACGTGCGCGTTCTGCCAAAAGCACCATTTGCATGCACATCTTGTGGTTTTGCAGAAAACTTCATCCGCGTCTACCAAAAGATGCATGTGCATGCTTAAAAACGCGTTTTCGCACAAATCCGTGCGCGGGTGCTAAAAAGAGCAGCATCGGCATGCTTAGCACGTCGTTTGGTAGAAATCCACGTGCGCGTTCTGCAAAAAGCACCATTTGCATGCACATCTTGTGGTTTTGCAGAAAACTTCATCCGCGTCTACCAAAAGATGCATGTGCATGCTTTAAACGCGTTTTCGCACAAATCCGTGCGCGGGTGCTAAAAGAGCAGCATCGGCATGCTTAGCACGTCGTTTGGTAGAAATCCACGTGCGCGTTCTGCAAAAAGCACCATTTGCATGCACATCTTGTGGTTTTGCAGAAAACTTCATCCGCGTCTACCAAAAGATGCATGTGCATGCTTAAAACGCGTTTTCGCACAAATGCGTGCGCGGGTGCTAAAAAGAGCAGCATCGGCATGCTTAGCACGTCGTTTGGTAGAAATCCACGTGCGCATTCTGCAAAAAGCGCCATTTGCATGCACATCTTGTGGTTTTGCAGAAAACTTCATCCGCGTCTACCAAAAGATGCATGTGCATGCTTAAAACGCGTTTTCGCACAAATGCGTGCGCGGGTGCTAAAAAGAGCAGCATCGGCATGCTTAGCACGTCGTTTGGTAGAAATCCACGTGCGCGTTCTGCCAAAAGCACCATTTGCATGCACATCTTGTGGTTTTGCAGAAAACTTCATCCGCGTCTACCAAAAGATGCATGTGCATGCTTAAAACGCGTTTTCGCACAAATCCGTGCGCGGGTGCTAAAAAAGAGCAGCATCGGCATGCTTAGCACGTCGTTTGGTAGAAATCCACGTGCGCGTTCTGCAAAAAGCACCATTTGCATGCACATCTTGTGGTTTTGCAGAAAACTTCATACGCGTCTACCAAAAGATGCATGTGCATGCTTAAAACGCGTTTTCGCACAAATGCGTGCGCGGGTGCGAAAAAGAGCAGCATCGGCATGCTTAGCACGTCGTTTGGTAGAAATCCACGTGCGCGTTCTGCAAAAAGCACCATTTGCATGCACATCTTGTGGTTTTGCAGAAAACTTCATCCGCGTCTACCAAAAGATGCATGTGCATGCTTAAAACGCGTTTTCGCACAAATGCGTGCGCGGGTGCTAAAAAGAGCAGCATCGGCATGCTTAGCACGTCGTTTGGTAGAAATACACGTGGCGCATTCTGCAAAAAGCGCCATTTGCATGCACATCTTGTGGTTTTGCAGAAAACTTCATCCGCGTCTACCAAAAGATGCATGTGCATGCTTAAAACGCGTTTTCGCACAAATGCGTGCGCGGGTGCTAAAAAGAGCAGCATCGGCATGCTTAGCACGTCGTTTGGTAGAAATCCACGTGCGCGTTCTGCCAAAAGCACCATTTGCATGCACATCTTGTGGTTTTGCAGAAAACTTCATCCGCGTCTACCAAAAGATGCATGTGCATGCTTAAAACGCGTTTTCGCACAAATCCGTGCGCGGGTGCTAAAAAGAGCAGCATCGGCATGCTTAGCACGTCGTTTGGTAGAAATCCACGTGCGCGTTCTGCAAAAAGCACCATTTGCATGCACATCTTGTGGTTTTGCAGAAAACTTCATCCGCGTCTACCAAAAGATGCATGTGCATGCTTTAAACGCGTTTTCGCACAAATCCGTGCGCGGGTGCTAAAAAGAGCAGCATCGGCATGCTTAGCACGTCGTTTGGTAGAAATCCACGTGTGCGTTCTGCCAAAAGCACCATTTGCATGCACATCTTGTGGTTTTGCAGAAAACTTCATCCGCGTCTACAAAAAGATGCATGTGCATGCTTAAAACGCGTTTTCACACAAATGCGTGCGCGGGTGCTAAAAAGAGCAGCATCGGCATGCTTAGCACGTCGTTTGGTAGAACTCCACGTGCGCATTCTGCCAAAAGCACCATTTGCATGCACATCTTATGGTTTTGCAGAAAACTTCATCCGCGTCTACCAAAAGATGCATGTGCATGCTTAAAACGCGTTTTCGCACAAATCCGTGCGCGGGTGCTAAAAAGAGCAGCATCGGCATGCCTAGCACGTCGTTTGGTAGAAATCCACGTGCGCATTCTGCAAAAAGCACCATTTGCATGCACATCTTGTGGTTTTGCAGAAAACTTCATACGGCGTCTACCAAAAGATGCATGTGCATGCTTAAAACGCGTTTGCACAAATCCGTGCGCGGGTGCTAAAAAGAGCAGCATCGGCATGCTTAGCACGTCGTTTGGTAGAAATCCACGTGCGCGTTCTGCAAAAAGCACCATTTGCATGCACATCTTGTGGTTTTGCAGAAAACTTCATCCGCGTCTACCAAAATATGCATGTGCATGCTTAAAACGCGTTTTCGCACAAATCCGTGGGCGGGTGCTAAAAAGAGCAGGCATCGGCATGCTTAGCACGTCGTTTGGTAGAAATCCACGTGCGCGTTCTGCCAAAAGCACCATTTGCATGCACATCTTGTGGTTTTGCAGAAAACTTCATCCGCGGTCTACCAAAAGATGCATGTGCATGCTTGAAACGCGTTTTCGCACAAATCCGTGCGCGGGTGCTAAAAAGAGCAGCATCGGCATGCTTAGCACGTCGTTGGTAGAAATCCACGTGCGCGTTCTGCCAAAAGCACCATTTGCATGCACATCTTGTGGTTTTGCAGAAAACTTCATCCGCGTCTACCAAAAGATGCATGTGCATGCTTAAAACGCGTTTTCGCACAAATGCGTGCGCGGGTGCTAAAAAGAGCAGCATCGGCATGCTTAGCACGTCGTTTGGTAGAAATCCACGTGCGCGTTCTGCCAAAAGTAGCATTTGCATGCACATCTTGTGGTTTTGCAGAAAACTTCATCCGCGTCTACCAAAAGATGCATGTGCATGCTTAAAACGCGTTTTCGCACAAATGCGTGCGCGGGTGCTAAAAAGAGCCAGCATCGGCATGCTTAGCACGTCGTTTGGTAGAAATCCACGTGCGCGTTCTGCCAAAAGCACCATTTGCATGCACATCTTGTGGTTTTGCAGAAAACTTCATCCGCGTCTACCAAAAGATGCATGTGCATGCTTAAAACGCGTTTTCGCACAAATCCGTGCGCGGGTGCTAAAAAGAGCAGCATCGGCATGCCTAGCACGTCGTTTGGTAGAAATCCACGTGCGCATTCTGCAAAAAGCACCATTTGCATGCACATCTTGTGGTTTTGCAGAAAACTTCATACGCGTCTACCAAAAGATGCATGTGCATGCTTAAAACGCGTTTTCGCACAAATGCGTGCGCGGGTGCGAAAAAGAGCAGCATCGGCATGCTTAGCACGTCGTTTGGTAGAAATCCACGTGCGCGTTCTGCAAAAAGCACCATTTGCATGCACATCTTGTGGTTTTGCAGAAAACTTCATCCGCGTCTACCAAAAGATGCATGTGCATGCTTAAAACGCGTTTTCGCACAAATGCGTGCGCGGGTGCTAAAAAGAGCAGCATCGGCATGCTTAGCACGTCGTTTGGTAGAAATCCACGTGCGCATTCTGCAAAAAGCACCATTTGCATGCACATCTTGTGGTTTTGCAGAAAACTTCATCCGCGTCTACCAAAAGATGCATGTGCATGCTTAAAACGTGTTTTCGCACAAATGCGTGCGCGGGTGCTAAAAAGGGCAGCATCGGCATGCTTAGCACGTCGTTTGGTAGAAATCCACGTGCGCGTTCTGCCAAAAGCACCATTTGCATGCACATCTTGTGGTTTTGCAGAAAACTTCATCCGCGTCTACCAAAAGATGCATGTGCATGCTTAAAACGCGTTTTCGCACAAATCCGTGCGCGGGTGCTAAAAAGAGCAGCATCGGCATGCTTAGCACGTCGTTTGGTAGAAATCCACGTGCGCGTTCTGCAAAAAGCACCATTTGCATGCACATCTTGTGGTTTTGCAGAAAACTTCATCCGCGTCTACCAAAAGATGCATGTGCATGCTTAAAACGCGTTTTCGCACAAATCCGTGCGCGGGTGCTAAAAAGAGCAGCATCGGCAAGCTTAGCACGTCGTTTGGTAGAAATCCACGTGCGCGTTCTGCAAAAAGCACCATTTGCATGCACATCTTGTGGTTTTGCAGAAAACTTCATCCGCGTCTACCAAAAGATGCATGTGCATGCTTAAAACGCGTTTTCGCACAAATGCGTGCGCGGGTGCTAAAAAGAGCAGCATCGGCATGCTTAGCACGTCGTTTGGTAGAAATCCACGTGCGCGTTCTGCAAAAAGCACCATTTGCATGCACATCTTGTGGTTTTGCAGAAAACTTCATCCGCGTCTACCAAAAGATGCATGTGCATGCTTAAAACGCGTTTTCGCACAAATCCGTGCGCGGGTGCTAAAAAGAGCAGCATCGGCATGCTTAGCACGTCGTTTGGTAGAAATCCACGTGCGCGTTCTGCCAAAAGCACCATTTGCATGCACATCTTGAGGTTTTGCAGAACACTTCATCCGCGTCTACCAAAAGATGCATGTGCATGCTTAAAACGCGTTTTCGCACAAATCCGTGCGCGGGTGCTAAAAAGAGCAGCATCGGCATGCTTAGCACGTCGTTTGGTAGAAATCCACGTGCGCGTTCTGCAAAAAGCACCATTTGCATGCACATCTTGTGGTTTTGCAGAAAACTTCATACGCGTCTACCAAAAGATGCATGTGCATGCTTAAAACGCGTTTTCGCACAAATGCGTGCGCGGGTGCGAGAAAGAGCAGCATCGGCATGCTTAGCACGTCGTTTGGTAGAAATCCACGTGCGCGTTCTGCAAAAAGCACCATTTGCATGCACATCTTGTGGTTTTGCAGAAAACTTCATCCGCGTCTACCAAAAGATGCATGTGCATGCTTAAAACGCGTTTTCGCACAAATGCGTGCGCGGGTGCTAAAAAGAGCAGCATCGGCATGCTTAGCACGTCGTTTGGTAGAAATCCACGTGCGCATTCTGCAAAAAGCACCATTTGCATGCACATCTTGTGGTTTTGCAGAAAACTTCATCCGCGTCTACCAAAAGATGCATGTGCATGCTTAAAACGCGTTTTCGCACAAATGCGTGCGCGGGTGCTAAAAAGAGCAGCATCGGCATGCTTAGCACGTCGTTTGGTAGAAATCCACGTGCGCGTTCTGCCAAAAAGCACCATTTGCATGCACATCTTGTGGTTTTGCAGAAAACTTCATCCGCGTCTACCAAAAGATGCATGCGCATGCTTAAAACGCGTTTTCGCACAAATCCGTGCGCGGGTGCTAAAAAGAGCAGCATCGGCATGCTTAGCACGTCGTTTGGTAGAAATCCACGTGCGCGTTCTGCAAAAAGCACCATTTGCATGCACATCTTGTGGTTTTTGCAGGAAAACTTCATCCGCGTCTACCAAAAGATGCATGTGCATGCTTAAAACGCGTTTTCGCACAAATCCGTGCGCGGGTGCTAAAAAGAGCAGCATCAGAAAGCTTAGCACGTCGTTTGGTAGAAATCCACGTGCGCGTTCTGCAAAAAGCACCATTTGCATGCACATCTTGTGGTTTTGCAGAAAACTTCATCCGCGTCTACCAAAAGATGCATGTGCATGCTTAAAACGCGTTTTCGCACAAATGCGTGCGCGGGGTGCTAAAAAGAGCAGCATCGGCATGCTTAGCACGTCGTTTGGTAGAAATCCACGTGCGCGTTCTGCAAAAAGCACCATTTGCATGCACATCTTGTGGTTTTGCAGAAAACTTCATCCGCGTCTACCAAAAGATGCATGTGCATGCTTAAAACGCGTTTTCGCACAAATCCGTGCGCGGGTGCTAAAAAGAGCAGCATCGGCATGCTTAGCACGTCGTTTGGTAGAAATCCACGTGCGCGTTCTGCCAAAAGCACCATTTGCATGCACATCTTGAGGTTTTGCAGAACACTTCATCCGCGTCTACTAAAAGATGCATGTGCATGCTTAAAACGCGTTTTCGCACAAATCCGTGCGCGGGTGCTAAAAAGAGCAGCATCGGCATGCTTAGCACGTCGTTTGGTAGAAATCCACGTGCGCGTTCTGCAAAAAGCACCATTTGCATGCACATCTTGTGGTTTTGCAGAAAACTTCATCCGCGTCTACCAAATGATGCATGTGCATGCTTAAAACGCGTTTTCGCACAAATCCGTGCGCGGGTGCTAAAAAGAGCAGCATCGGCATGCCTAGCACGTCGTTTGGTAGAAATCCACGTGCGCATTCTGCAAAAAGCACCATTTGCATGCACATCTTGTGGTTTTGCAGAAAACTTCATCCGCGTCTACCAAATGATGCATGTGCATGCTTAAAACGCGTTTTCGCACAAATCCGTGCGCGGGTGCTAAAAGAGCAGCATCGGCATGCCTAGCACGTCGTTTGGTAGAAATCCACGTGCGCATTCTGCAAAAAGCACCATTTGCATGCACATCTTGTGGTTTTGCAGAAAACTTCATACGCGTCTACCAAAAGATGCATGCGCATGCTTAAAACGCGTTTTCGCACAAATGCGTGCGCGGGTGCGAGAAAGAGCAGCATCGGCATGCTTAGCACGTCGTTTGGTAGAAATCCACGTGCGCGTTCTGCAAAAAGCACCATTTGCATGCACATCTTGTGGTTTTGCAGAAAACTTCATCCGCGTCTACCAAAAGATGCATGGTGCATGCTTAAAACGCGTTTTCGCACAAATGCGTGCGCGGGTGCTAAAAAGAGCAGCATCGGCATGCTTAGCACGTCGTTTGGTAGAAATCCACGTGCGCATCTCCTGCAAAAAAGCAACCATTTGCATGCACATCTTGTGGTTTTGCAGAAAACTTCATCCGCGTCTACCAAAAGATGCATGTGCATGCTTAAAACGCGTTTTCGCACAAATGCGTGCGCGGGTGCTAAAAAGAGCAGCATCGGCATGCTTAGCACGTCGTTTGGTAGAAATCCACGTGCGCGTTCTGCCAAAAGCACCATTTGCATGCACATCTTGTGGTTTTGCAGAAAACTTCATCCGCGTCTACCAAAAGATGCATGTGCATGCTTAAAACGCGTTTTCGCACAAATCCGTGCGCGTGGTGCTAAAAAGAGCAGCATCGGCATGCTTAGCACGTCGTTTGGTAGAAATCCACGTGCGCGTTCTGCAAAAGCACCATTTGCATGCACATCTTGTGGTTTTGCAGAAAACTTCATCCGCGTCTACCAAAAGATGCATGTGCATGCTTAAAAACGCGTTTTCGCACAAATCCGTGCGCGGGTGCTAAAAAGAGCAGCATCGGCAAGCTTAGCACGTCGTTTGGTAGAAATCCACGTGCGCGTTCTGCAAAAAGCACCATTTGCATGCACATCTTGTGGTTTTGCAGAAAACTTCATCCGCGTCTACCAAAAGATGCATGTGCATGCTTAAAACGCGTTTTCGCACAAATGCATGCGCGGGTGCTAAAAAGAGCAGCATCGGCATGCTTAGCACGTCGTTTGGTAGAAATCCACGTGCGCGTTCTGCCAAAAGCACCATTTGCATGCACATCTTGTGGTTTTGCAGAAAACTTCATCCGCGTCTACCAAAAGATGCAGGTGCATGCTTAAAACGCGTTTTCGCACAAATCCGTGCGCGGGTGCTAAAAAGAGCAGCATCGGCATGCTTAGCACGTCGTTTGGTAGAAATCCACGTGCGCGTTCTGCAAAAAGCACCATTTGCATGCACATCTTGTGGTTTTGCAGAAAACTTCATCCGCGTCTACCAAAACATGCATGTGCATGCTTAAAACGCGTTTTCGCACAAATCCGTGCGCGGGTGCTAAAAAGAGCAGCATCGGCATGCTTAGCACGTCGTTTGGTAGAAATCCACGTGCGCGTTCTGCCAAAAGCACCATTTGCATGCACATCTTCTGGTTTTGCAGAAAACTTCATCCGCGTCTACCAAAACATGCATGTGCATGCTTAAAACGCGTTTTCGCACAAATCCGTGGGCGGGTGCTAAAAAGAGCAGCATCGTCATGCTTAGCACGTCGTTTGGTAGAAATCCACGTGCGCGTTCTGCCAAAAGCACCATTTGCATGCACATCTTGTGGTTTTGCAGAAAACTTCATCCGCGTCTACCAAATTATGCATGTGCATGCTTAAAACGCGTTTTCGCACAAATCCGTGGGCGGGTGCTAAAAAGAGCAGCATCGGCATGCTTAGCACGTCGTTTGGTAGAAACCCACGTGCGCGTTCTGCCAAAAGCACCATTTGCATGCACATCTTGTGGTTTTGCAGAAAACTTCATCCGCGTCTACCAAAAGATGCATGTGCATGCTTAAAACGCGTTTTCGCACAAATCCGTGCGCGGGTGCTAAATAGAGCAGCATCGGCATGCTTAGCACGTCGTTTGGTAGAAATCCACGTGCGCGTTCTGCCAAAAGCACCATTTGCATGCACATCTTGTGGTTTTGCAGAAAACTTCATCCGCGTCTACCAAAAGATGCATGTGCATGCCTAAAACGCGTTTTCGCACAAATGCGCGCGCGGGTGCTAAAAAGAGCAGCATCGGCATGCTTAGCACGTCGTTTGGTAGAAATCCACGTGCGCGTTCTGCCAAAAGCACCATTTGCATGCACATCTTGTGGTTTTGCAGAAAACTTCATCTGCGTCTACCAAAAGATGCATGTGCATGCTTAAAACGCGTTTTCGCACAAATGCGTGCGCGGGTGCTAAAAAGAGTAGCATCGGCATGCTTAGCACGTCGTTTGGTAGAAATCCACGTGCGCGTTCTGCCAAAAGCACCATTTGCTTGCACATCTTGTGGTTTTGCAGAAAACTTCATCCGCGTCTACCAAAAGATGCATGTGCATGCTTAAAACGCGTTTTCGCACAAATCCGTGCGCGGGTGCTAAAAAGAGCAGCATCGGCATGCTTAGCACGTCGTTTGGTAGAAATCCACGTGCGCGTTCTGCCAAAAGCACCATTTGCATGCACATCTTGTGGTTTTGCAGAAAACTTCATCCGCGTCTACCAAAAGATGCATGCGCATGCTTAAAACGCGTTTTCGCACAAATCCGTGCGCGGGTGCTAAAAAGAGCAGCATCGGCATGCTTAGCACGTCGTTTGGTAGAAATCCACGTGCGCGTTCTGCAAAAAGCACCATTTGCATGCACATCTTGTGGTTTTGCAGAAAACTTCATCCGCGTCTACCAAAATATGCATGTGCATGCTTAAAACGCGTTTTCGCACAAATCCGTGGGCGGGTGCTAAAAAGAGCAGCATCGGCATGCTTAGCACGTCGTTTGGTAGAAATCCACGTGCGCGTTCTGCCAAAAGCACCATTTGCTTGCACATCTTGTGGTTTTGCAGAAAACTTCATCCGCGTCTACCAAAAGATGCATGTGCATGCTTAAAACGCGTTTTCGCACAAATCCGTGCGCGGGTGCTAAAAAGAGCAGCATCGGCATGCTTAGCACGTCGTTTGGTAGAAATCCACGTGCGCGTTCTGCCAAAAGCACCATTTGCATGCACATCTTGTGGTTTTGCAGAAAACTTCATCCGCGTCTACCAAAAGATGCATGCGCATGCTTAAAACGCGTTTTCGCACAAATCCGTGCGCGGGTGCTAAAAAGAGCAGCATCGGCATGCTTAGCACGTCGTTTGGTAGAAATCCACGTGCGCGTTCTGCAAAAAGCACCATTTGCATGCACATCTTGTGGTTTTGCAGAAAACTTCATCCGCGTCTACCAAAAGATGCATGTGCATGCTTAAAACGCGTTTTCGCACAAATCCGTGCGCGGGTGCTAAAAAGAGCAGCATCAGAAAGCTTAGCACGTCGTTTGGTAGAAATCCACGTGCGCGTTCTGCAAAAAGCACCATTTGCATGCACATCTTGTGGTTTTGCAGAAAACTTCATCCGCGTCTACCAAAAGATGCATGTGCATGCTTAAAACGCGTTTTCGCACAAATGCGTGCGCGGGTGCTAAAAAGAGCAGCATCGGCATGCTTAGCACGTCGTTTGGTAGAAATCCACGTGCGCGTTCTGCAAAAAGCACCATTTGCATGCACATCTTGTGGTTTTGCAGAAAACTTCATCCGCGTCTACCAAAAGATGCATGTGCATGCTTAAAACGCGTTTTCGCACAAATCCGTGCGCGGGTGCTAAAAAGAGCAGCATCGGCATGCTTAGCACGTCGTTTGGTAGAAATCCACGTGCGCGTTCTGCCAAAAGCACCATTTGCATGCACATCTTGAGGTTTTGCAGAACACTTCATCCGCGTCTACTAAAAGATGCATGTGCATGCTTAAAACGCGTTTTCGCACAAATCCGTGCGCGGGTGCTAAAAAGAGCAGCATCGGCATGCTTAGCACGTCGTTTGGTAGAAATCCACGTGCGCGTTCTGCAAAAAGCACCATTTGCATGCACATCTTGTGGTTTTGCAGAAAACTTCATCCGCGTCTACCAAATGATGCATGTGCATGCTTAAAACGCGTTTTCGCACAAATCCGTGCGCGGGTGCTAAAAAGAGCAGCATCGGCATGCCTAGCACGTCGTTTGGTAGAAATCCACGTGCGCATTCTGCAAAAAGCACCATTTGCATGCACATCTTGTGGTTTTGCAGAAAACTTCATCCGCGTCTACCAAATGATGCATGTGCATGCTTAAAAACGCGTTTTCGCACAAATCCGTGCGCGGGTGCTAAAAAGAGCAGCATCGGCATGCCTAGCACGTCGTTTGGTAGAAATCCACGTGCGCATTCTGCAAAAAGCACCATTTGCATGCACATCTTGTGGTTTTGCAGAAAACTTCATACGCGTCTACCAAAAGATGCATGCGCATGCTTAAAACGCGTTTTCGCACAAATGCGTGCGCGGGTGCGAGAAAGAGCAGCATCGGCATGCTTAGCACGTCGTTTGGTAGAAATCCACGTGCGCGTTCTGCAAAAAGCACCATTTGCATGCACATCTTGTGGTTTTGCAGAAAACTTCATCCGCGTCTACCAAAAGATGCATGTGCATGCTTAAAACGCGTTTTCGCACAAATGCGTGCGCGGGTGCTAAAAAGAGCAGCATCGGCATGCTTAGCACGTCGTTTGGTAGAAATCCACGTGCGCATTCTGCAAAAAGCACCATTTGCATGCACATCTTGTGGTTTTGCAGAAAACTTCATCCGCGTCTACCAAAAGATGCATGTGCATGCTTAAAACGCGTTTTCGCACAAATGCGTGCGCGGGTGCTAAAAAGAGCAGCATCGGCATGCTTAGCACGTCGTTTGGTAGAAATCCACGTGCGCGTTCTGCCAAAAGCACCATTTGCATGCACATCTTGTGGTTTTGCAGAAAACTTCATCCGCGTCTACCAAAAGATGCATGTGCATGCTTAAAACGCGTTTTCGCACAAATCCGTGCGCGGGTGCTAAAAAGAGCAGCATCGGCATGCTTAGCACGTCGTTTGGTAGAAATCCACGTGCGCGTTCTGCAAAAAGCACCATTTGCATGCACATCTTGTGGTTTTGCAGAAAACTTCATCCGCGTCTACCAAAAGATGCATGTGCATGCTTAAAACGCGTTTTCGCACAAATCCGTGCGCGGGTGCTAAAAAGAGCAGCATCGGCAAGCTTAGCACGTCGTTTGGTAGAAATCCACGTGCGCGTTCTGCAAAAAGCACCATTTGCATGCACATCTTGTGGTTTTGCAGAAAACTTCATCCGCGTCTACCAAAAGATGCATGTGCATGCTTAAAACGCGTTTTCGCACAAATGCATGCGCGGGTGCTAAAAAGAGCAGCATCGGCATGCTTAGCACGTCGTTTGGTAGAAATCCACGTGCGCGTTCTGCCAAAAGCACCATTTGCATGCACATCTTGTGGTTTTGCAGAAAACTTCATCCGCGTCTACCAAAAGATGCAGGTGCATGCTTAAAACGCGTTTTCGCACAAATCCGTGCGCGGGTGCTAAAAAGAGCAGCATCGGCATGCTTAGCACGTCGTTTGGTAGAAATCCACGTGCGCGTTCTGCAAAAAGCACCATTTGCATGCACATCTTGTGGTTTTGCAGAAAACTTCATCCGCGTCTACCAAAACATGCATGTGCATGCTTAAAACGCGTTTTCGCACAAATCCGTGCGCGGGTGCTAAAAAGAGCAGCATCGGCATGCTTAGCACGTCGTTTGGTAGAAATCCACGTGCGCGTTCTGCCAAAAGCACCATTTGCATGCACATCTTCTGGTTTTGCAGAAAACTTCATCCGCGTCTACCAAAACATGCATGTGCATGCTTAAAACGCGTTTTCGCACAAATCCGTGGGCGGGTGCTAAAAAGAGCAGCATCGTCATGCTTAGCACGTCGTTTGGTAGAAATCCACGTGCGCGTTCTGCCAAAAGCACCATTTGCATGCACATCTTGTGGTTTTGCAGAAAACTTCATCCGCGTCTACCAAATTATGCATGTGCATGCTTAAAACGCGTTTTCGCACAAATCCGTGGGCGGGTGCTAAAAAGAGCAGCATCGGCATGCTTAGCACGTCGTTTGGTAGAAACCCACGTGCGCGTTCTGCCAAAAGCACCATTTGCATGCACATCTTGTGGTTTTGCAGAAAACTTCATCCGCGTCTACCAAAAGATGCATGTGCATGCTTAAAACGCGTTTTCGCACAAATCCGTGCGCGGGTGCTAAATAGAGCAGCATCGGCATGCTTAGCACGTCGTTTGGTAGAAATCCACGTGCGCGTTCTGCCAAAAGCACCATTTGCATGCACATCTTGTGGTTTTGCAGAAAACTTCATCCGCGTCTACCAAAAGATGCATGTGCATGCCTAAAACGCGTTTTCGCACAAATGCGCGCGCGGGTGCTAAAAAGAGCAGCATCGGCATGCTTAGCACGTCGTTTGGTAGAAATCCACGTGCGCGTTCTGCCAAAAGCACCATTTGCATGCACATCTTGTGGTTTTGCAGAAAACTTCATCTGCGTCTACCAAAAGATGCATGTGCATGCTTAAAACGCGTTTTCGCACAAATGCGTGCGCGGGTGCTAAAAAGAGTAGCATCGGCATTCTTAGCACGTCGTTTGGTAGAAATCCACGTGCGCGTTCTGCCAAAAGCACCATTTGCTTGCACATCTTGTGGTTTTGCAGAAAACTTCATCCGCGTCTACCAAAGATGCAAGTGCATGCTTAAAACGCGTTTTCGCACAAATCCGTGCGCGGGTGCTAAAAAGAGCAGCATCGGCATGCTTAGCACGTCGTTTGGTAGAAATCCACGTGCGCGTTCTGCCAAAAGCACCATTTGCATGCACATCTTGTGGTTTTGCAGAAAACTTCATCCGCGTCTACCAAAGATGCATGTGCATGCTTAAAACGCGTTTTCGCACAAATGCGTGCGCGGGTGCTAAAAAGAGCAGCATCGGCATGCTTAGCACGTCGTTTGGTAGAAATCCCACGTGCGCATTCTGCAAAAAGCACCATTTGCATGCACATCTTGTGGTTTTGCAGAAAACTTCATCCGCCGTCTACCAAAAGATGCATGTGCATGCTTAAAACGCGTTTTCGCACAAATGCGTGCGCGGGTGCTAAAAAGAGCAGCATCGGCATGCTTAGCACGTCGTTTGGTAGAAATCCACGTGCGCGTTCTGCCAAAAGCACCATTTGCATGCACATCTTGTGGTTTTGCAGAAAACTTCATCCGCGTCTACCAAAAGATGCATGCGCATGCTTAAAACGCGTTTTCGCACAAATCCGTGCGCGGGTGCTAAAAAGAGCAGCATCGGCATGCTTAGCACGTCGTTTGGTAGAAATCCACGTGCGCGTTCTGCAAAAAGCACCATTTGCATGCACATCTTGTGGTTTTGCAGAAAACTTCATCCGCGTCTACCAAAAGATGCATGTGCATGCTTAAAACGCGTTTTCGCACAAATCCGTGCGCGGGTGCTAAAAAGAGCAGCATCAGAAGCTTAGCACGTCGTTTGGTAGAAATCCCACGTGCGCGTTCTGCAAAAAGCACCATTTGCCATGCACATCTTGTGGTTTTGCAGAAAACTTCATCCGCGTCTACCAAAAGATGCATGTGCATGCTTTAAAACGCGTTTTCGCACAAATGCGTGCGCGGGTGCTAAAAAGAGCAGCATCGGCATGCTTAGCACGTCGTTTGGTAGAAATCCACGTGGCGCGTTCTGCAAAAAGCACCATTTGCATGCACATCTTGTGGTTTTGCAGAAAACTTCATCCGCGTCTACCAAAAGATGCATGTGCATGCTTAAAACGGCGTTTTCCGCACAAATCCGTGCGCGGGTGCTAAAAAGAGCAGCATCGGCATGCTTAGCACGTCGTTTGGTAGAAATCCACGTGCGCGTTCTGCCAAAAGCACCATTTGCATGCACACTTGAGGGTTTGCAGAACACTTCATCCGCGTCTACTAAAGATGCATGTGCATGCTTAAAACGCGTTTTCGCACAAATCCGTGCGCGGGTGCTAAAAAGAGCAGCATCGGCATGCTTAGCACGTCGTTTGGTAGAAATCCACGTGCGCGTTCTGCAAAAAGCACCATTTGCATGCACATCTTGTGGTTTTGCAGAAAACTTCATCGCGTCTACCAAATGATGCATGTGCATGCTTAAAACGCGTTTTCGCACAAATCCGTGCGCGGGTGCTAAAAAGAGCAGCATCGGCATGCCTAGCACGTCGTTTTGGTAGAAATCTACGTGCGCATTCTGCAAAAAGCACCATTTGCATGCACATCTTGTGGTTTTGCAGAAAACTTCATCCGCGTCTACCAAATGATGCATGTGCATGCTTAAAACGCGTTTTCGCACAAATCCGTGCGCGGGTGCTAAAAAGAGCAGCATCGGCATGCCTAGCACGTCGTTTGGTAGAAATCCACGTGCGCATTCTGCAAAAAAGCACCATTTGCATGCACATCTTGTGGTTTTGCAGAAAACTTCATACGCGTCTACCAAAAGAAGCATGCGCATGCTTTAAAACGCGTTTTCGCACAAATGCGTGCGGGGTGCGAGAAAGAGCAGCATCGGCATGCTTAGCACGTCCGTTTGGTAGAAATCCACGTGCGCGTTCTGCAAAAAGCACCATTTGCATGCACATCTTGTGGTTTTGCAGAAAACTTCATCCGCGTCTACCAAAAGATGCATGTGCATGCTTAAAACGCGTTTTCGCACAAATGCGTGCGCGGGTGCTAAAAAGAGCAGCATCGGCATGCTTAGCACGTCGTTTGGTAGAAATCCACGTGCGCGTTCTGCCAAAAGCACCATTTGCATGCACATCTTGGTGGTTTTGCAGAAACTTTGTCCGCGTCTACCAAAAGATGCATGTGCATGCTTAAAACGCGTTTCGCACAAAATGCGTGCGCGGGTGCTAAAAAGAGCAGCATCGGCATGCTTAGCACGTCGTTTGGTAGAAATCCACGTGCGCGTTCTGCCAAAAGCACCATTTGCATTGCACATCTTGTGGTTTTGCAGAAAACTTCATCCGCGTCTACCAAAAGATGCATGTGCATGCTTAAAACGCGTTTTCGCACAAATCCGTGCGCGGGTGCTAAAAAGAGCAGCATCGGCATGCTTAGCACGTCCTTTGGTAGAAATCCACGTCCGCGTTCTGCCAAAAGCACCATTTGCATGCACATCTTGTGGTTTTGCAGAAAACTTCATCCGCGTCTACCAAAAGATGCATGTGCATGCTTAAAACGCGTTTTCGCACAAATGCGTGCGCGGGTGCTAAAAAGAGCAGCATCATCTGTCTCGCGTGTGT